>NW_017307754.1:105324-115448 GCF_000935625.1 Nanorana parkeri
TACAGTGGTGGATTAACAATCTGACGTCTAGATCCGTCTCATAAACCTGCTATTGTAATGTCAAATGGGAATATTGAGATAGCAGCCCTAAAATTATTGAGACAGCCAAAATTCAGTAAGAGTAGCAAAGAAAAGCTGCCTGTCACTGAAGCTTTTGTTGTGCAGACAGTGCTCTTTGAGCAAACTAAAGTAGAGATATACGTAGCTGTGTAAACAAATAATAAACATATCATCGCATATGCTGTTTTATCAGCGCTGATGTCGAGGGGTAGACTTGGGAGTTCCTCTAGGTTTGCGTAGGGGAGTTTCGAATGGGGCGTCTAGCCTCACAGATTTTTTCCCAGGCGTGGATCTTTGTCATGTTGTTGGCTCAGACCCAAGTTTGGGCAAGGGCTCCCAACCTGAAAGGGTAGGACAGGTGATGCGAAGGTCCAAGCAGAATAAGGAAAGATCTTCTGGCATCCTAAGGGTAGCACTTTTACCATCCCTACGCGCCATAAGGCTGAAGGGAAAGCCCCATCGATATGGTATGTCATTGTCTCTCAGTAAAGTCAACAGTGGTTGTAGGCATCTTCTTTGCTGCAGCGTGATCCAAGAAAGATCAGGATATAGTTGTATGGTAGCTCCATCAAACTCCAGAGATCTCATGTTGCGGGCTTTCTGTAGGATCTCCTCCTTTACGCTAAACAAACAAAGGATCAGGAGCGCAACTACCAAAATTCCTTGTGTGTGAGTAGGTGAGTGTGATCTGGCGAAGGGACCAGTGGATATATAGATGAGGACAGCGTCAGGCACACTATTAGATCTTTACAGTGTCGGGTTTAGGTATCTATGGCAATGTCACAGTAGTAAAAAAGGGGGACTTACAATTAGGAGCTCCCCTGTTGTCTGTGCGATCGTCTACTTAACGCTAAAGTAATGAATCCTGCATATGACATCCCTCGCGTTGGTGGAGGAACCTCTAGGTCAAACGGCTCTTTGGGCTCGGTCAATAATTATCTTGTTGGCAGAAGGGGTGCCCAAAATATTATTAAAGAGCATTTTCAAGACCTCCTGCAAATCTTCAGATCCAGTGGCTTCTGGCAAGCCTTTGAGGCGAAGGTTATTTCATCTACCACGGTTGTCAAGATCCTCTACATGTCTCTGCAGGTCTCAAATGGTACTAGCTTGCACCACGTATTGTGTGTGGAGGTGATACAGATCTAATTTATTGTGTTGTACTTCCTCCTCTATGCCCTCTACTCTTTGAGTCAAATGCTTCAAGTCATTATGGAGCACCTGTATTTCAGATTTACAGGTATCCCTAACTTCCTTCAGCAGCAGTCTGAAATCTTTCTTAGTCGGTATATGTTTCATGTATTCCCGCCATGAATTATAATCCTCAGAGGAGGAGAGTGAGTTAGAGGGCCACACAGACTTACGTTTCTGTGAAGGTTGTACAGGAGTAAGCAAATGCGGATTATCAGCAGTATTTGCAATGTTTGCAATGTCCTGGGGCCTAGTCAGGGGCCGTGGGGTGGCCTGATGGTGAGTGCGTCCTGCACTGGAGTCCCTGGGGGTGCGTTGCAGCCTAGGCGCCTGTTCCTGAGATATAAATGTCCAAGCACCTGTAGCACACCTTACCGGACTTCCCATGTGGAAAAATGGGTGCTCACAATGACTACGGATGGCGCCGTATCGGAAAAAATGTTGTATAGATGTCACCAGCACTCCAAGTATGACAGAATACGTCAAGATTTTAGTGAATCTTCATTTTATTTTCGAAGTCACTTAAAGTGGAAACAAGCGCTTTCGGGGCCGCGCAGGGTCCCCTTCATCAGGCTTAAAGTGAACATTGCAGAGTTTAAACCATCACCATTATATACACATACACAAGACTGATTAACACATAAGACCACCCTATTGACGTCATAGTGACGTCATAATTCCCGCCATAACAAAAGGTTAACCTTGTTACAAATGTCATGTTCAAATGCTATGACAGGACACACCAAAATGAAACTCCATTGTCTCAAATATATGTACCTGGATCATATGGTTCGTAATTCATTCATGTTGTTCTGTTATATGTAAGTTCTGACCGCGGGGCTGCGAATCGGGTTGTCATGGTGACAGGGACGCTGTAAAGCAGTGAAAACACCGCTGTCTGACGTCTTCTGTTTGTGGACTGATCCTCAGTATTTACTGCGCATGCGCCGCAGGACACGCGCTATTGGAGCGATTCCGGCATTGGGAACGCCCCTTGTCAGCCGTCAATAGGGAGACAACGGAGGATGCCGATAGAGAGCTCGTATCGGACTGGCTGTTTGAATATAAGTGTAGGAGGCAATGCCTAATCTAGTGTATATGAAATATGAATATCTTAATTAGAGTATGTCCCAATGGCAACCAAATTGTCGGTCCCCTGAATATGGTATACATATACTAATGCAGACCAAATGACATGACAATATGTCATGGGTAAAAGAAACCAGTCCACAATTGATATGCGAAGTGAGCAGGCTATAGCATAACATAATATCACACCAGAGTGATCATTGTATGGCATAAACTAATTCAGTGGCATTTGAAGTTGGTACATCTGGTAACATCTGGTAACATTCATAGATTTGTTATACACATATGATAGTGTAAATACATAACCAGGGTCAATCTAATGACCACTAGGTAGAAAAAAATGTTAATGTTAATTAATAGTAACCTGAAACCATACTGTGCGGGCTATAACATACGATTATAATTGATAATATTTACAAAGCATAAGATAGATCAGTGGTATTTGGTATGGTATCCATGCTGATATTCATATATGGTGTGTGTCCACAACCAAGATCATATAAATCAATACAAAGGAGGTATTGGATAATGTCCTGGGCTCACCAGTGGTAGTATTTCTATGAGCGAAGGTCAATCAGATGGCGCTAAAGATCATAATCGCGTATTCATAACTTCATCATGTGAAGCCATACGCTATAATCTAGTAGGCATAGAGTGTTTGTGAAAAAATAAGAGACTAAAAATGGTTAGACATAACATAGTACCGGCCGATACTGAATTCACCTGGAGCTGTCAACAAATGGAGTGACCCACCAGGAGGAAAACAAATTTTGCTATTATCCATGGATAAACACTAGACATCATCATCTTTCATCAAGAAAACATGTTAAGCCCAAATTTGTGTTAAGACCTCTTGGGATCAGGGTCTCTAGGGTATAGATCCAATATGCTTCCCTACGTACGAGGTGTTTGGATCTGTCACCCCCTCTGGGTTGTGTGCATATATGCTCGATCACCATACCCCTGAGTTCATGCGTTTGATGTTTACATTCGGTGAAATGTATTGCCACAGGTTTGTTGGCATCAATCTCCTCACCTTTATTGTATTTATCGATGGCTATTCTAATATCGCTTTGATGCTTTTGGAAGCGTCTTTTGAAGGGGCCAATCGTTTTGCCGATGTATACCCGTGCGCATGGGCATTTAAGTAAATATACACAGAATTCAGTGTCGCATGTGAGATAGCCATCTATCGCATACTTTCTCCCGTTATAGGGATGTGAGAAGGAATCTCCACAAATCAGGGCATTGCATATATTGCAGTGGTGGCATTTGAAACAGCCAGTTTTTTTGGAGAAAACGTGCGTTTTTTTAGAGTATTTAGACCTGGGATCGGCTTGGACAAGCATGTCTCGGAGTGATTTGCTGCGTTTATATACACTAAGTGGTCTGTTCTTGATGAATGGAGCAAGCGTCTTGTCTGCCTGTAGAATGTTCATGTTGTCAATTGAGACTCTATGAACTAATTTGGAAGATGTAGAAAAGGTTTCTATGAACAGAATGCGTTCTTGGCTGCAACGCGGTGCAGTCATGCCGTTAAATCTTTCATGTGCCTTCTTTAGGGCGTTATCAAGGATTCCATAGGGATATCCCCTCTGGAGAAATTTTTTGTACATAACATCAATCTGGGTTTCGCATACATCGTTGACCGAACCGATACGTAGCACCCTCAGAAATTGTGAGATAGGGAGGTTGTCTAATAAGTGTCGGGGGTGAGCACTATTATAGTGTAGTATGGTATTCCTGTCTGTCGGTTTTGTATAGACTGATGTGGTAAGTACATTGTCAGTCACAGTGATTAGGACGTCAAGAAACGCAATCTTAGTTGTGGAACATTCGGGGTTAAACACGATACCGGGGAAAAGATTGTTGAGAAACAGTACAAAATCATGTAATAAACATTCATCACCTTTCCAGATCATGAATATATCATCTATATATCTTACCCAAACCTCCACAAGTTGGAAAAAATGGGATTTATAGACATGTTTTTCTTCAAGGAAACCTACAAACAAGTTTGCAAACGAGGGAGCTGCTGAACTCCCCATGGCAGTACCTCGGATTTGTTTATATACCTTATTTTCAAAGGTGAACATGTTATTATGCAATACAAAATCAAGGCAGTTGAGTACATATGCAGCCGGTATATCATGATCATCATTTTGGGTCAAGAAATGTTCAGTAGCTGCTAAACCTGCGTTGTTCGGAATGCATGTGTAAAGTGACGAAATGTCCATTGTCACAAGTATCCAGTCACTGTTAAAGTGTCTGTAGCAGGTGAGCTTGGATAAAAAATCGTCAGTGTCCCTGATGAAGGCTGGTAATTTTTTCACTAACGGTTGGAGATAATAATCTACATATTGTGCCATCCGTTGGGTGCATGAGTCGGTACCTGAGACTATGGGGCGAAAGGATAGTGGGTCTAATCCTTTGTGGATTTTTGGTAGCCCGTAGAGTACTGGGTTACGTGCATGTTTGTGCAGGAGAAAATCTGCAATTGTTTCATTGATACATCCATTATTTTTGCCCATCTCTATGACAATATTTAATCCGTTTAGTATAGAACGCATGTTATCGTGTGTTGTTGCTTCATAGCTGCTGTTATCAGCTAGAAGAGATAACATCCCTTTGCTGTACGCTGAATAGTCCATGATGACAATGGCACCCCCTTTATCAGCGGGTTTTATTATGATAGTGTCATCATTCTTAAGTGCCGACAACGCACAGCGTTCAATTTTCGTCAGATTAATGAAACACCGTGATTTACCAGATGTTTGAACCACATCATGTTTCATGGTTCGTATGTAAGACTCAATGCTTTGGAATTGGCCAGGTGGAATGAAGCTACTTTTTAGTCTGAAGGGAGGACCGGTTTTTACAATCGGGGGTTGGGTGGAAAAATATTGTTTCAATTTTAGACTTCTTTCAAATTTGAATGATTCAATCTCAAATTGGAAATTGTCAAGACGGTTTGTAGGACAAAAAGAGAGTCCTTTAGACAGTAGTAAACACTCACCCTCGGATACCAGTCGTGAGGATAGATTTGTAGGCTCGGGTTTGGATGCCTCTTGGTCCTGCGTCCCCGCCTGGATCGTCTGTGTCTTGGGCCCGTGATAAAGGGACTACCGTGTCGTTAATGCGTTTGCCAAGAGGGTCCGGATAACTTTAATCACTTTCCGAGGATGGATTTTCAGTGGGTCTGTCACTTCCTGAAGATATACCGCCCGCTGCCCGGGGTTGTCATAGCATTTGAACATGACATTTGTAACAAGGTTAACCTTTTGTTATGGCGGGAATTATGACGTCACTATGACGTCAATAGGGTGGTCTTATGTGTTAATCAGTCTTGTGTATGTGTATATAATGGTGATGGTGTAAACTCTGCAATGTTAACTTTAAGCCTGATGAAGGGGACCCTGCGCGGCCCCGAAAGCGCTTGTTTCCACTTTAAGTGACTTCGAAAATAAAATGAAGATTCACTAAAATCTTGACGTATTCTGTCATACTTGGAGTGCTGGTGTTCCTGAGATATACCCCATGGCCCGGTTAACACCTCAACACCCTCTCCATGATCCACATGAGCGGATGTATGCCGGGGAGACTGTCTTTGGTTCAGGGGTAAGTTGAGGTCTCCTTCTACTGCTCGTCGTGGACTAAGGGATGGCCTCTCTGAGGCGTCCTCGTGTGCAGGCCACTCACCCATCTCCCTTGCCGGCTGTGATGCGGTCTTTTGTGTCATCGCGGGCAGAGTCAGGGTTGCATCTTCTGTCAGCGCCGGGGCTACGTCCACAGAGCAAGACGACGGGGAGCTCGACTGGGAGTCCCCCGGGCTCGAGTCCGGTGAGGGCGGTGAGTACAACAGCGTGGGCCAGGTGTGCCTGTTCGTGCCCGGCGCCATCTTGCCTCACGGTTCTCCTCTCACCCACTCCGAGTGGTCAAAGTAGCCCCTGATGGACGGGGAGGATTGGGACCCCTTGGTGGATGTAGACGGAGTCTTTGCAGACTTCTTGTGCTTTTTTCCTTCATGGGAAAGCTGAATAAGGGCTGCTATTCCCCAAAATTCAGCGGTTATGGACGGAGCTCATGGAGGACACGTCTGCTCACATCCCTTGGTAGCCACGCCCCCCATCTCTTTTGGTCTTCGCTGAAGTTTCCAGAGACTATCAAATGATTTGGATGTTTGAACTGCTCAATTTCTTTCAGGCACACTTTTTTTTATCTGTATAAATGTTCTTTCTTGTAAAGTGCTGAATGCAGGCGCTCTGATCCTTATGTTAAGCGCCCACACAGTCTTCTGACATCATGTTATGTCCTATGTCAAAGACTGTTTGTAGTACCCCTTACATGCTTGTCAGGATGTTTGAACATGTAGTTTATGGCAGAAAAGACACTAGAATTCAAGTGTGATGAGAACTCTTTTTCAAAAGACTTAACAGAACAACAAGAGATTAAAAAGTTCTAATTAACACATCCTTTTGCCTAGACCTTAAATATTGACTACACAAATGAACATATTTTATTGCAGTATGTCCTATATGATTGTGGGCCCCACTTGAATTATACCAGCCCTGAACACTGCGCATACAGGCTGGTATCCCCATAGTCAGATGTCTGAAAACATGCATCCCCCTGCCATGCTTCTACTATCACCTGTGTCCTTCAACATTAAGATGACTATAAAACAGTATATTGAACCACATATGCATATATAGCAATAGATGAAGCATGTTTATAGTGATACAGATGATACTGTATATTAGTTATCCAATTCAGTCAGGTATATAAAATGAAGATGTTTGGAAAATTAGTTAAGAAAAAAATAAATGTTTTTTAGAGTTCTGGCAATGAGTTAGTCAATAAAAATTGCACATCATATGATGGACTGTCCATGACTAGTGCAAAAAAGTGACAAGGAAAAGTTGTAAAATATTAATGGTCTACTATTATGTTTGAGTTTAGTGCGAGAGAAGAGAATTTGTATCTCATTGGAACCTATAAAGGTTAAAAAAAAGGCATAGTACAAATTTTTTTTTGTAAGTGTATATTTTTTTTAATAAGTGTATTGAACATGTATTTTACAATTAAACATTTAGTACAGGGCACACCCATGACACTGGTCTAGTAGAGCATTATGAGTTTTTTTGAAAAAAGCTCTTTGGCTTTAGACTCTCTTTCTTTATACCATTTTTAAAACCTAGATAGCCTTATTAAAACACAGCAGGCATAGGGAGGGAGTTGAACCACTACTCTGTCTCATTTGGTTCATGTTTACACTGGAGTTAAGCTGTTAAGCTCTGAAATTATCAGATGTTTTTCAACATCTGTAGAACAGACAGATAAACAATGTAAAAAGAAGTCTGGCACTTCCCCTTGCAGTGAACATTACTATAAAATCCATGGAGTTTTGATTATATTCTTCATAAGTAGAGCTGTCGTTTTACCTTAGTAAAATTACTTTCTCTGCTAGTGCAAGGTGACATTTACTCTCAATGTTAGTTTTCTAGTCCTTCACTTTAACATGTAAAAACTATGTATGTAACTTATATGCTTGAGATAGTTGGTACATGCAAAAAAAAATATTTATAGCTTATCCCCAGAACCTTTCCAGGTAAGAAATCTTAATCAATAAGTTTTTAGCATATGACGAGGTTATAGAGGAACTCATCATACAATTTTACTAAAATCAACAGTGAAAATGCATTTCTGCATTAGATTATTCAGGAATGTACATTAGATTATTTATTTTGCAAAGTCCTTATTTTTATTTTGCTACATTTTTTTAAAACAGAGTACAAAAAGATAGGGTCAACAAAAATATAAAAATAACAAAGAAAGAAAAGGAAAAGGTCCCGCTGTATAGGGCCCCCCCAAATAGTAAATAATACAGTAGCATGTAACAGTCCTAAGAAGTATAATGAAATAAATTTAGTACAGTTCCATATCATTGATGAATGCAACACCAGTATGATGAGGCATAACAAAGATTATTGGACCACACTATACTAGAAGAGGAAATCAAGTCAACAGAAATAATTAATGAGAAAAATCAGAGAACAGAAGAGAGAGAGAAAGAAAAAGGGAAGGGAGAGAGAAGGAAGAAAAAAGGGGGGAGGGAAAGGAGGGGGGGGAGGGGAAGGATAATGGGGAGGCCCCCGGATCCCTCACACCTATCCAGACTCATGAGGAAAGGTCCATCGATCTACCCAACCACATCCTGCAGCAGGGCGCAGTATTCAGGGGAGTGTGAATTTCTGTCAGTGAAACCATCTAGCGCAATGTTCATGTTAAAATCGATTAAAATCGATTAAAATATATAAAATGGCCGATAGGGGCGCATGCGCGCGGCTGATGACGGAGGTAGCCTTCTGAGACGGCTCCGCAACTCACCCAGGCAATCCCGCTCGTAATACGGAAGTCCGCCCTACACACCCACAATTTTACCCCAGCCGACGATCGGAATCCTCCCGGCATTGGAACATGTCGTCCTCGGCGACCAAATCCTCACAGAAGGGGAAACAATAGCCGATAACAGAGGCGATGGCAAGAGCTGCAGCCAAGATGGCGCCCGCGGCCCGCTCTCATGAGGTAAACCGCACAGCCTCAGTGTCCAGCAATGACATGGACGAATATTGTTCCCAACCCTTCCCGATCCTGGGAGGCACCAGACAAGGGTGCCCACTGTCTCCTCTCCTCTTTGCCCTAGCGTTAGAACCCTTAGCCCAGAAAATACGCTGCTCACCTGATATCGCGGGTATAGAACACGAGGGAATGTCACATAAGCTGTGCATGTTTGCAGATGACGCATTACTATTTGTGACAAACCCCATAGTGACTCTACCTAACCTCACTAAAATCCTAGCGGGCTTCGCCTCAATATCTGGCCTATGTGTCAACCCCTCTAAATCAATAGCCTTAAATATCTCATTACCTCCAATGTCAGTCGACTCTCTACGAGATACATATCAATACTCGTGGCGAACGGATCACCTCCCATATTTGGGTATCAAACTGGGACGCTCTTATCAAACTCTATATTCTGTGAACTACCCAGATGTGCTAACGAAATTATCAGCCATGTTAAAAACATGGTCCCAATGCCACTTGTCCTGGCTAGGTAGAATAGCAGCGGTCAAGATGACTCTTTTACCCAAGCTTTTATACTTATTTAGAGTCCTGCCAGTAGCGGTCCCAGCTCCTGCGCTTAAGAAACTTCAAAACCACATATTTGCATTCATCTGGGGAGATAAAAGACCTAGAATCCCTAGACGTACGATGTATTTCCTAAAATCGAAGGGTGGACTAGCAGTCCCACATTTATCAAAATATTTCCTGGCGGCACAAGTAGGTCAATTAGTGAAATACCACTCACAATATGAAGCCCCGGCATGGGTAGCCTTAGAAACCACTTAAGTGAAACCAACATCTGTGGCTAACTTACTATGGCTGGCTCCACGACACAGACCTCCCATCACTAACCCCATAACCTTACACTCTCTTAGACTGTGGGATTCCATCAAAAGCCAATATGGTCTTCTTTCACATCATCTACCGCTCATGTCCATTCTTGACAATCCCTCCTTTACCCCTGCCTTGACTACCCCATCAAGTTTCAAGGCATGGACTGAACGAGACCTTATCCACTTCTGGCAACTACGATCTGACTCGGGAGTGAAATCCTTCCCGTACTTGCAGGAACACAAACAATTACCAAACGCAGAGATATTCCGATATCTTCAAATCAAAAATTATATAACTACATCCTTTCCGAAACAGACGGACACCCGATC
>NW_017307754.1:119332-130428 GCF_000935625.1 Nanorana parkeri
CCCCCCCCTCGTATGTGTCACGCTGGGACAAAGACTTGAAATCGTCTACGACGGACATTGGGTTATGGCCCACGAAAAGCGTACAGCGCAACTCAGTGATAAAATGTCCAAATTCGAGAATACTTGGTCCCCGTGGATACACAAATATTTAACACCAGGTACCTCTCACCGCCTATGCACTATTTAATCTGACCTACGGTAATTGACTAGTCCACAGTCCACTGGCGCTAATGCTCTGCCCGAATCTACTTTTTCCTTCCTTTTTCCCTTCTTCTCTACCACCTAACCCCCCAAATAACTGATTAACCTCACCCCCCCTCTGTCTCTGTGTGTCCACCCCACTCAATGTCGTCCTGTCTGAGTTCAGTAGTGCTGTTGTCTGAAAATTTCATGGACCGCTTATACGCTAGCCTTAAAAGAGTAAGACTGTTGACGCCTTCTGATATTTCATAGCAATACTAACCTTTATGGGTACTAAAAATACATCCTGTGTACCTTCTCCCATACATTCCTAAGAGTCACGCAATTTACAAATTAATTGGCTCAGACAAGATCCCAACTACATACGCATGCTGTTACTATTAACTAACCGGTATAGGTACGCTCTGCTGGAATGATGTATATATCACCTTCGCCACCTGATCAGAGATATAGCTCTGAAACATGTAACAACTTTCTATAGGTAATGCATTTGATATGTAGCTAATATCACTGCCTTCCATATTGTCACTACTACGGTCTGCGCACCGCATACTGAACTGCTATGTATTGTCGTCTGTTGTTTTTGTGCTGAAAATAATAAAAACATTTATATCGAAAATATATAAAATGGCCATGTAAAGTGCACAAAGAAATCATGTATCTGTGATAAGTAAATAAGACCGCTCTTCTGAGAAATTAGAAAGTGTGTGGAGGTGAACACATGCGCTGCTTTACATGCTGACATAAATATATTAGCAATGGTTTTAACAAGAATCTAAATACAGTTAGGTAATCTAACGGTGAATCAAGTCACCTTTGTGTCTTTGGCAGGAAATAAAGTGTAGTTAGTAACTACTGTTGTAATAGTTTGTGCTCATATTTATTTATTATTCCATTTATTAATGAGGATTATTTTATCTGTTCACCCTCAGCACTGTGTTATTTATTTCATCTGCTCACCCTTAGCGCTGTGTTATTTATTCTTGATTTTTAACGTTTTTACCTTTTTTCATAGCAGCTTTGGGGGGGTTAATTATTTGTAGTGGTTCCAAGAGCGCAGATTTTTATTTATACATTGTAATAGTTTAACTGTGTGCTCTTTTATGAGCCTGTCCAGCACAGCTTCACAGATCAGATAATTTCTTTATTTAACAAGGATTGTGCCTGGACATCTTATCTGTAAGTCGGTTACCCCACCACCACTTCAAACTCTGATTGAACTTTCTCAATAGCCTTTACCACTCAAGTGTGTCAAAAAATTAAAAGTTAATTTTAAAATATGTATATTCCTCCATCTTATAACTATGTGAATAAACATGTGAGTTTCAGAACCATTTTCAGAAATAAAGCCTGAAGAAAGGATCTCAGGCATCCCAAAAGCATGCATCTTTCAAAACTTAAAAGCTGAACTCCAGTCAAATAAGAGATTATACATAAATACAGCACAGAGCTTACCTTATACATACACTTCCTCTTTTGCACTCTAGTCCCATTCAGGTTTAGTTAATCTCCTAAAGATGCCTCATCAGTGGTCTAGTCTTTTCTCTTCCTATTTAGACAACTAGTCTTCCCTGCAGCTCTCTGTGTGCTGGGTGACTGGTCATATTGATGCCCCATAAGTGCTGACATCAATGTAGCTGAAGTATTTGGAGCTTGAGTCTATTTAGTGCCTTTGACTAGTCAGCTCCACCTCTTCCTGCCTAGTTCCACCTATCCCCACTCAGGTCCTGTCCCATTTGGCAGAGTTATGAAAACACCTTATAGAAAGACTTACTGTAGGACTGACATTTGTGGATTGTGTTTCTCTTATTAACATTATTAACATACAATGCAAAAGCCAGGCATTTAATCCTTTAAACTAAGAACACAAAGTGCACAGCTTACTCCTATCATGCTTCCCCCACAATCCACACTCTGTGCATGGAGTGATAGGCTCAAAAATTGTGGAACCAGCACACAATGATCTTCCAAAGAAATTCAAACTTTATTCCTTATGCTGACGCATTTCTGCCTTACTTGGCCTTAGTCATAGCTGATTGTGATCTAACACCAACCCCACTAAATTAGCATGCCACGCAGGGTGGGGAGAAACACTTAGAAGCACCTGTATCTAATAAACAGTCCAAGTGATTACATTAAAAACAAGGTAGAGGAAAATACACACTTCAGAAAGGGTATTGCCTAAACCCCAACTTTCTGCATTTAAAAAGAGCAGTAATTGATAATTTAGAGTAGAATAATCACTATGATAGCTAGTCGAAGTTAGTTCTGACTAATATGTTGAAAGCAATCCCATACAACTGGAGTTCAAACCTGAGTCACATTCAAATGGGATGGCTTCCAAACTCTTATTGAAAACAGCTAAGAATCTAAGGGTGAGGTTGAAGAAATATTAACAACAGTGTTGTTTACTTTTAATTATTGAAACTTTTTTGTTCAGACATGCAATGTTTTCACATTTTGGTTGAAAATTATGCAACAGTAACCTTCAGACCCATCTACAGTGTTTATTTTTTTGTATTCTTTATTTATCAAAGCTCCAATACATACAGTTTACAGAAGTTGTATATTGTGAAAAAAGCATTGAATGCAAATCCAAGAGTTACTGAGCAGCTCATGGAGGATCCAAAAAATAATAAAACAGGCAGTAAGGCGGGGATATGGACGACAATAACAGAGATCAGGTCATCAGGCCCTTGAAGATTCAGCTGGTAATAAAGAAGTACATGCAAAAGGTTGTATGGGAGCCCCATAGTAGGGTAGAGAAGGAGTAGGGATAAAAGGGGGTTCCAGAGGATGCAAATAAAGCCACAGAGGTCAATTGAGGAGTCAGAGGTAGGTAATATAGCCATCAGAATTTAAGGACTCCTCCCAGTAGTACCACATAAGTGTATGTTTCTCAGAGGTGTTTTTTAAGCATGCTGTGACTGTTTCCATTTCCATGATGTCATTCAACATAGAGAACCATTGGGTGACAGTAGGAGGGTAGTGAATCAGTAGTGAGTTTTTGTAACATTTCCTTGACAAAATCCTCAGATTTAGTAATACTGCTTCAGGTATCCCCGTCAACCTGATCCCAGTAAACTGAGTATTATTAAGTAGTATCTTTTCCCAGAAAGGAGAGTGTACTGGACAGCCCCAGAAATGTACAGAAGGGTACTGATTAAAGAGTGACAGCACTAGCATCTATTACTCTGCTGTGTAAAGATTTCGCCAAGACTAGGGGGGTTCTATACCAGCGTGTTCTCAACTTAAAAGTTATTTCTTGATATTTGCTACAAATGCATGTCTTATGGGCAAAAGTACCCTGTGTTTTCGTTTAGAATAAAACCGGATATTCAAGTCTCTTTACCACTTGGCCAAAAAGGGCGAATCATGCGAGGAGAGAATATGCAGGAAGTTATATGAGGCAGAGAGGGAGCCCCATACTCCCTTAGGCATAAACCTTTGAACAGAGTCACTGGCCTGGCGAAGAGACTAGGGTCAGTTGGAGATCTGAGAAAGTGTTTAAGTTGGTCGAGGGCATGAACTCAGAATGCTACACAATGGTAGATAACGATTTCCAGTGACCCAAGGCCAGATATTTTTCAACCCTCATCAAACATTCCTCCAACCAGGCCTGAAAAACCTATCTGAGTAGCCAGAAGCAAATTTCAGGTGACCCAAGATTGGGGTTAAAGGCGATGGGAAAGTGAGGACTTTTGCGTAAGAAAATTATTTCATAACTTCCTAGAGTAGGTCCTACTAAGGAATGTTTAGACAGGCTGACTCATCAGCCCCCACCCACGGGGCACCAAAGAGGGGAAAGGAATGTCATCTTGCTCCACCTCTACCCATCGTTTAGATTGAGAATTTCTGCACCAATAAACAATCCTAGACATATGCACTGCAGCGTAATACAAGGCCGGGTCTGGGGAACCCCAGACAACCTCTGAGTTTAGGATGTAGCAAGATGTCCCTACTCACCCTGGCCAATTTCCCATTCTAAATACATTTTTTGAATTCTGACTGGACAGATTTATAGATTTGTTCAGGTATGAGAATAGGAAGGGTCAGAAGCCGTGGCATTGCGCTACTTTTTAACACATTGCAGCAGCGAAACCAGAAGAAGGTCAAAAGCTTCCACGCCTCCAAATCCTAATGCAGTGAGTGTAAGTATGGAAGATAGATACATTTAAAAATGAGGGATGGGTCAGCTGGGATCAACATACCAAGATATCAAAAAGCCTGAGAGGCCCATTGGAAAGGAAAGATAGATCAGAGAGTCTCCAATACTTTGGTTGGTAAAGAAATGGCAAGTGCTTCTGATTTTTGTAAATTGATTTTGAAGTTTGATAAACTACCAAACTTCTGTCATTTCTGTAAGATGACTGGGATAGAGGTTTCAGGTGCAGTAATGTAAAAAGTGGGTCATCCGCGTATCCTGCAACCTTATGAAAACCACCTCCCACCGACAACCCTTTTATATACACATTAGCTCTGATGTGATGTACAAAAGGCACAATTCAAGACAGCATGGAGTAGGGAAGGTCAATATGCACCAAGGACTGGGTAAGGAAATCTCAAGCTACCCTGTCTAAGGCTTTTTCAGCGTGTGTTGACAGGAGTAGTATGGGAGAATTAGAAGACCTAGTCTTGGCTGCCAGATTGATCATTCAAATGGATATTGTCACATGCTTCATGTGCAGCAATGAACCCTGATTGGTCCAGATGGATGAGTTTTTGCATAATAGAACCTAAACGTATAGCCAAAATGTTTGACAAAAGCTTGAGGTCACAAATGAGCAGGTAGATAGGCCTGTAGCTAGTGCATAACAGTGGGTCTTTTGCTAGGTTTGGGGAGCACAGAGATACAAGTTACAACCTGTCAGAAGTGATGATGTGGCCTTCAGTGATTGCATTAAAAGATGCTATGAAATGGGGTGGCCAATGAGAGAGCGAGGTTTTGTAGTAGGCAATGCAAAAGCCATCTGGGCACTTTGCCTTTAGGGGTTGCCGCTAGTGTCGATTAAAGTTCTTATGTGGTTAAGGGGGCAGCGAGTGCCTCCTGTTCCACTTCAGTTAAGTCAGAAAGGGAAGCCGAATCCAAATATGCCTGCTGTTCTGTTCAGGTTCGGACAAGGGAGACGGAAGATTATATATTATTCTATCTCTTGAGACTTATTACACTTCCCTCAGATTGTAGGGAAATAGGAAGGAATATAGGACTGCGCCTGTTGTGTACGCAGGGAGGAGCTACATTTGTTGCTATATTCGTAGAAAGAGCGCCTAAGCTTAGATAGGAGACATTTTGCTTTCAACAATGTGTATGATATAAGACTTCTCTGAGTACCACTAATTCTGTCTCTGTTTGGACAGTGATCGCTTGTCAGATTTCATGGGAATTCATTTTTTATGAAGATCAGAAATAGTAGCTTATCTGGCCTTCTTAATCCTGTGACTGTGTTGGATCAGAATCTACTGATCCCTGATTACTTTCAAAGAAATTGTTCAGCTCCTTCACTACATCTGCAGTGACTGTTGGATCGTGGAGCAAAGAGTCATTCAGGCGCCAGGAAGTGCTTTTAGGCAAGTTATGATCTAAGTTGAGTACAAGGGAAATGGGGGCATGATCAAACAGTGCTATCTGTCCAATAGAGACCTTTGAGACAAGTCAGAGAGACCTATTTGAAATAAAAAAGAAGTCTATTCTGGAATAGGTGTTATGGACAGAAGAAAAAAACATAAAGAAGTTGTTGATCATGTAGAGACTTCTTAAGTCTTTTGCGTGCTGTGAAGGAAAGGTGCTATGAGCTCCTAGATGCATCAACATGACGGTCCAATGTCAAATTAAAGTCCTCTCCTAAAATAAGGGTCCCCCCTACAAAACCCTCAAGCCTGTCCAACAATCCCTCCAAAAGGGAAATCTGGTTGAAATTTGGAAAATAGACTTGACGAAGGTGACAATTTGGGAATAGATATAGCCTTTAATGAGTAAAAGCCTACCATTATTGTAAGATTCACATGCTATCAGGTGCCAAGGGACAGACTTGGCTACTACAATGCTGGTACCCCTGGATTTGGAGTCTGACTAGGAACTATGATAGACCACAAGGAAATGGTGGTTTTGCAATTAAGAGATGTTATCTGCTTTAAAATGTGTCTCTTGCAAGAACACTACTGGCACTCTTTGTCTCCAGAGTTCCAAAAGAAATATGAAGCATTTTCTGGTGAATTGTGGTCTCTGGCATGCCAAGAGACCACAAAGACTGCCATGGCAACCACGGAAGAAAAATTGAGAAAAAGGGAGGAAAAAAAAAGAGGGGATGGGGAAGATACGAAAGGGAGATGGGAAAGGGGTTAGGAAAGGGTTCAAATGGGTCTAAGGGGCAAGGAAAGGGGGAAGGAGAGGGGAAGTTGGTGAAGGAGGGGAGAAAAAAAGGGGGGTCTAGAGGAAGGAGAAGGGGACCACCGGGTACGGGAGGGGGGCAGGGGTGAAGAAAAAGGTGGCTAAGGTATGAGGTAAGTGGGAAATGAAAAGTGGAGCCCAATGAAGAGAGCTATGAGAAAACATTTTAAATCGAGAGGTGTATTCTCTAGCTCCTCAACTAAAGGATGGAGAGAGGGCCTAGTGAGGGTAAAGAGGAGCGCAGAAGCGTCTGTGGTTCCAGGCCACAGTAAGTGCAATAAAAGTGTAAGTGCAAGACTTGGGGCATGTCATAGGGGGCTTTAATATGGTTACCTATGGGCCACCCACAAACTTTAGTCGATTAACAGAACCAGGTAGGTGATATCAGGGCTAAGGAGAGACCCACAGAGCAACACCATTGTTGACCACATAAAAAGTATTAATGACTTAAATTAGAAACCAGCAGCTAATTGAAAACCATAAAACTGTGATAAACAGCATGGTAACTGGAAAACATAAGCACATAATACTCTAAGAGGGAATCAACTTATAGGATAAAGACAGCCAGCATACGAGTAATGTCCACATGTAAGGAGCTAGTCCCTGATGAGAGAATCCTGTAGTGAGATGAGATAGCAGATCGCAGGAAAAAGCGGTAAAAACAAGTAACTTACTATTCACTAGAATGTGGGGAAGGCACCTTGGAATCTGGAGGTCGTCTGCCTCCTAGAGCTCCAGCAGCTCTCCTCCACTGGGCAACATGGTGATCCTCAAGATCCGATATGGTCAGTCAGTTAGGTAGGTTAACTGGAGAGACAGCAGCAAAGTCAAATAGGCTAGGTAGATCAGGGTGTTGCTGAAGAGTGAAGTAAGCTCTGCCCTTGTGCACAATTAATTGGAAAGGAGAGGCTTTGTTTTGCCACAGTTTGTCCAGAAGTGCCTTTACGATTCACTGCATTTGTAGAGTCTTCCTGGAAACATCTGGAAACAGGTGGATGATAGCTCCATCAAACTTGAAAGGGCCTTTACGCCAAGCTCATTGCAGAACAGTGTGTAAGAGTGGAGGCAACAGAGGACATCACATGGCTGTGTCAACTTCAAGTTACGAGGACCAAGCGTCCTGTGGACTCTGTCTATGGCAATATCCTCTGGGGCAGGCCTCTCCAGTAGGGTATTGAAAATAACCACAACCTTGGAGTGAAGGTCTTCTGCTGCAGTTGCCTCAGATACTGTATGCCTTTTATCCTGATATCGTTTCTGCGACTCCTATTTTCATCAATAAGTCATCAATAAGCAAGTGCAATGGAGACAGCAGCTGGTAATTAGTGGAGTGGGATCTAGCAAGGCTGGAGACACTGCATTGAGTGGCGGCCACAGTCTGATCCAATTGGGTTACTTTGTTCTCCAGCCTAGCAACCTCCTTTTTAACTTGTGCAATGTCTCTTTCCAGAGCAGTTTCAAATCTGTTGGCTAAAAGTTCAAAGTCAGCCCTTGATGGCAGCGCTTTAATCAAAGTCCAAAATGCACGCTCACCTGGAGTAGCAGCCTGTAGCAAATCCGGATATGGAGCATCAGTAGAGGCCTGTCAGTGGAGTCACCCAACGCTGACAGGGCCAGTGAGTGAGGCAGGCATGGAGAGGGGTCACTGAGCGGTGTGAAGGGAGGCATTCTGTGGTAACTAGTCCCACAGCACTGTGAAAGTGCCTCTGTGTCTGTGAGGAATCCGGATGGTGGCATGCAGCAGTATTTCGTGCAATCTTGGGCCTGGACCCCGATGCTGCTCTTGTTGGTGAATTGGTAAAGTAGCAATCCATAGAGGCCAGAAGAGTGGACAAATGCTGTCCCTCCAGTTTCCTCTTAGTGGACAATGATATGGCTGTGAGATAGACTGTGGCCCGGGAGCTCATCCAAGCTGCGTCTTCACGCGGTCATGTCCTGGCCACGCCCACCTACAGTGGTTCATTCAACTTCTTATATAAAATCCAATGCATCTGATAAAAAGAGATTGTTCACTGTATATTCATTCAGCTAATAAATCTTTACCGGTGGAATGAACATGACTAATTTAGTTAATCTCTGACTTTATTTTTTTGTCTTGTAAATATAATGTTATTATACATGATTTGCAGTATCTAGTGCCAACAATGTAAACCTTATTAATAACCTTATCTGGGTAAATTTGAGGTAGTATGTTTATTTACTGTGACACAAAAACAAATAATATATTAAGTAATTTTTTATTTAACTCAGGGAATGTTTCGTAAATCCTAATGGAAGAAGTATGTCCATGTTGTTTTGAAAATGTCCAATGTACCACAGAAGTAACTAAAAGACAGTTTATGCATGTTCAAAAAAATATTTAGAAGTTACTGCTTTAGGATTTGCAGATGAAAGAAAATGTGCTCTTGTAATGTATTTTGGTATGCATGCACCATGAATATTGCTGTCATTGACGGTGCAACTTAAAAAAGCAGAGAAATAGATTTGACACCACTTGGACTTAGAACTTGGACATGCTGCATTAAACTGTTCAAAATTAATTTAATCTGAACACAGAGAATAATAGCCTTTCAGTTCAAGGCTTCTGGTTGCAGTAATTTGCTCTCGAAAAGTACTTCCAAAGGAAAAGAATAAATGAAGGGCGACCCTAAAAACCTTTCGGAGCAAATGTATTCACTAAATAAAAGCCTTTTGATCACCCCTAAATAGCCTGCAAAATTACACATTCTGCATTATTTTGTTCCTCAAGTACTTTTCTTACACTTGCTTCAGTTATTGCTTTGCAAGCACATAACTAGCAGGTGTATTAACATATTATGCACATAATAATAAAGAATAATGCAAGAATTAAAAAAATACTGTTATGACAAAAAATATTTGGCTATGTAAGAGGATGAGTTAACCAGCTGACCCTTGCACCTGTGCATGTGTATGCTTTGGTATAAGGTTCGCCATCTGGAGACATAGCTTGTATTTATACACATCTCTGCATAAAGGTGTATGCTTTTGCACATGCTCAAGTTCTGAACTAGTGCCAAGCAGTGTTTTTAAGGCCCAGCACTCCTCAGCTACCTTGCTGAGTGATCTTCATGTGTTCCTTTTCCTGACCTGACCTAAGACCTGTGGATGTATTGTGATTAACTTAGGTTATGTTCCTAGCTTGCTCTTGAATTATCCCTCTAATTGTCACCTGAACCTCTGTTCTCCTGTTACTGACCTCTGTCAGTTAACCTGAACTTTAGAAGCAAAAAAAGATAGGCAGAGAATGCACTGATATTGTAATAAATAACACCTCATGGCTGCAACCCAAAAACCAGCTGTGGGGGTTGCAGATGCAAGGTGTCCAGAAGCTAAGGATTAGCTTAGAAAGACACACCAAATCAAGATGCAGTATGTGGTGCCCAGCAACTGAGGAAGTTGGAAGAATTATACCTATTTTTGGTCGCTGGACACTGCATGCTGCTCCTTGATGTTTTAGTCTTTCTGAGCTCATCCAAGGCCCTTGGGCACCTTAGAGCTACAAATCCCACCACTTTCCATGGCTACAGGCTAAATCTGGACTGGATATAATACATGATTTGGATTTATTTTTAGAACTGTTTTCCACCCTCTGACTTACTGACCTGACTTAAGGTTTGAATACATATTGCACTCTGGATCTCTTTTTTCTGTTAACTTGTTGACTTGACCTGCGCAGGGGCGTATCTGCCGCGAGGCAAACAAGGCGTTTGCCTCGGGCGGCAGATTCCGGCAGGGCGGCAAATGTACCGGCCCGCGGCTCGATTGCGGCCCGCAAGCTGGTACTTTGTGGCCGGCAGCCAGCTCACAAGTCAGGTACGCGGTCAAGGACTTGCGGGAGCAGCTGAACGGTCTGCATCTCTGTCGGGTGGCGAAGATAACAAGGAGGCCGTGTCGGGCGCCAAGGATGAGGTGCCGGTGTTCCAAAGAGGTCAGGCCGTGCAAGGTAAGAGGACTGTGCTGGCAGAGCCCAGCATAGATTCTGCACAGCCCACCAAAGAGTCTCAGGTGGGCTGTGCAATACCCTTTAGTGGGCTCTGCAGGACCCGTAGGGGGCTCTGCAGTCTGCAAAGCCCACCACAGATCCTGCACAACCCCCCTGAGATCCTGCAGACTGCAGGATGTCAGGGGGCTCTGCAGGGTCTGTGGGGGGCTTTGTCGGGTCTCAGGGGGGCTTTGCAGTATCTATAGGGGGCTCTGCAGCCTGAAAAGGCCACCACAGATCCTGCACAACCCCCTGAGATGTTGCAGGATCTGTGGGGGGCTTTGACGGGTCTCAGGGGGTTTTGCAGGATATGTGGGGGGCTTTGTCAGGTCTCAGGGGGCTTTGCAGGATCTGTGGGGGGCTTTGACGGGTCTCAGGGGGTTTTGCAGGATATGTGGGGGGCTTTGTCAGGTCTCAGGGGGCTTTGCAGGATCTGTGGGGGGCTTTGCTGGGTCTCAGGGGGGCTTTGCATGATTCGTAGGGGGCTCTGCAGCCTGCAAAGCC
>NW_017307754.1:130490-140110 GCF_000935625.1 Nanorana parkeri
TATATATTTATTTTAGTTTCATATTCGGTCAATGACACTGAACACATTTAGTCACAGCCATATTTGGTCATTTACACCAGTCAGCATCCCAACCCCTTTGTTTACATTCAGCTGCAGGGCTTGGAGCTGTTATTCTTGGGTTTTCAGAAAATCTTAGGGATTCGTAAAGTTTGCAAGAAGTTCTGCCAAAAATGTTTGCAGAAAAAAGGAACAACCTTTATTGCAGTGCAAAGTCCTTTTCCCGTGACTGCTGTGTTACAGGTACCAATAATTTGAAAAAATGGATAACCAATCCCCTTTATAAAAAAGGTGGGCTAAAAGCATCCATATTATTAGTTTGTGCTGGAGTTGTGAGGGAGAGCTATTTTGTGTAATGAGAGATTTTATTTTTATTTTGCCATTATTACCCATTGCAATGCCCAGCTTCCCATGCTATTTGTATGACAATAGCTTACTTAATTTTCCTACAAATGCTCAAAATGAAACAACAAAATTTGCTCCCCCATAGACCTTGAAGGGTTTGCCTCAAAGTTCATGAACTTTGAGCAAAATCTACAAAACTGTCCACTAACCAAACCCAGGCAGATTATTTATTTGTGTCCTGTAGTGGAAATTTCACTTCCTGACTTGGAGAGACAAGAAGATATCAGAGGAAATCCCTTATTAGACAATTACAACTGAAATCAGCCGTACATCGTGTGGCTCTGTGTGGCTTCGGGTCGGCCGCACATGCTATGCATGTTCGGCCGTCCCAAAGTGCAGAAGGAGTTCGACTCAGCCGATCTAACATCTGGATCGGCTAAGCCGAACCTCCGACAGACTACTCGCTGCTGTTCGGTCTATTCTTATAGATGCCGAACAGCTTCGGCTTACACCTCGGCTCAGCCGAGCCGATGCATATGCCTTCAGCTCGACTGAGCAGCTCGGCCCACTTCGGGAGCTGTACGGGCTATAGTGAATAGCCCGTACAGCAGCCCTTTGTTTCTACTGAACCGAAGGGTTTCTGGGGCCAAAGCTAGCCGAAGAATCAGCCGAAGCTACGGCTAGACCCTTCGGCAGCTTCGTGAATAGACCCCACAGTCTTTGTTTCACAATTTAAAATGTCATACATAACAAAGGATTCCCAGAGGGTTATTCAAAGACAGAACTCAACAGTAGCAATGAGACTGATTTACTAAAGATCAGACATTTTCTTTTCACATGATTGGATAAATAAAGCAATGACTTACTTTATTTAATTAGTGAGGACTCTCAAATCCTTACTTGATAAAAAATAGTATTTGAAGTAGTATATTTTAGTTCTAATCATAATAAAGAAAAAAATGAAAAATACAGTATACAATAGGCATTCCATTTAAAACCTCCAATATTCTAATATTCTAATTTTATCAAAGGAGAACTATAGGGAGAGTAAAATGTACGCTCCCCAATAGTTTTAGTCGGTATGTGACACTGCAGCTATCATATGCTGGGTCTATAGATCGAGAACTAAGTGATCACAAACCACTGATTGCTAAGCTCATGGCTTTTCCTTGCAAAGAGGAGTTACTGTTAGTCATCACTCCCTGCAGGGATTCTTTCCTCCCCTGTTTGTTTTTTCCAGTGCTCACAGATAAGGTAGGGGGTGGGCACAGCTAGCTCTGGCTCTAGAGAGGCAGAG
Organism: Nanorana parkeri; assembly: GCF_000935625.1. Classification (NCBI taxonomy): domain Eukaryota; kingdom Metazoa; phylum Chordata; class Amphibia; order Anura; family Dicroglossidae; genus Nanorana; species Nanorana parkeri. The sequence continues at coordinate 132,151 of NW_017307754.1, forward strand.
ACAACTGTCAATCAGGGAGCAGGGTGGATACTAACAACATTGTTGGGTGCTCTTCCGGCTGCAGCATGGATCTGCGCTGTCAGCATATAGTGGGCAGTAGCCAACCATATGCAGATTTTGGGCCACAGGAGTACATTAGTAAATGTACTCCTATGTCCCAAAAGAGAACTATAGTAAAAAAAAAACTCAAAGCATGTACAAAAATAACTGCATATGCATTTATTTATCAATATAAAAAAGCACATTTATTTTAAAAACAAGCACTAGTAGCCAATACACCTGTACAGCATGCACATGTGATTTTATTTTTACTTTGTTCACTTAAAAAACATTTTTAACAATATTTTTTTTCCCCAGCTACATAGGAACTTTTGTATACGGTGGAACTTTAGGCATCTTTTTACATTATTAACTTGTCTGTTCTCAGCTGCACTGTTCTTCTTAATCTTACAAACATTGCTACGAAGGGAGGGGAGGAAAGGAAAAGGGAAAGAACATACAGGGATTCCTCAAATCCATATTTATAAATAAATCTATATGGTACTCTTATGTCAAAGTGAGCCAGGGGACAGCCACAACCTGCAGGTAATCTATGAATATCTTGAATTCTTTGCAAGGATTCCAAATATTGAAACCCAAAGATAACCAGTTATGCTGCATTAATTCCTCCATAAGCATTGCTTTATCTATCATAATATACTGTAAGGTAATAGGCAGTGCCTTCATTAACTTCCCATTACAGATGACAAACTGTTCTGGTAGTTTTTGTGTTAAATAGTAGAACAATAAAATAAATAGTTCCAGGGGCCCAGAGGCATAACCCAGCCAGGAATTTTAGATAGCACAGTTGCAATTACCATACAATATGAATGAATAATAGGCCATAACCACCACCATGTGCAATATATCCCTCCATGCTGCATCCTCTTCAGTATTTTAATGATTAAACCATAGAAATATATGTCATTCAGAAGTAGATAGATACCATTGTGCTGCCAATGTAAATTTCAACTTGAACTAATAGAAGAGGTATGGCATACCCTTGTAAACTTTTGTTCTTCTTACAATACAGTGTCGAAATCACTCTCCCAATTAGCATGATGTTCAGGAAAACTTTGAGTTTCTAACTTCAGTATGTCTTAATATATGCAAGAAAGGATGGGGTAAGGAGGGTGAGGGCCTTGTAGAATAGCTCTTATTAGATTAAAATTTTCTAAATCTCTGATGGATTGTTGGAGGGAATGTATAATGTTTATTACCTGTATATATTTCAATGGATTTCAAGGAGAAGGTCTTGACCTCTCTCTTCCTCTTTCCATCTGGCAAAGATAACAGGGAGGAGCCTTTATAGAGATCATGTACATGCAATGGAGGCTTCTGTACCCATCAAAAGAAAAGACTACCATAATGACCGGGGGAAAACATTCTATGGCAGAGAATTGGAACTTCAATTTAGTCACAAGCGAAGAAGACTCAACTAGGGCAGGACGCCTTTCTATGAAAAAGAGGGATTCATATTGTTTTGCAAGGTACAAACAACCTAATAGTTTATCCAAAGTGACCCATTTTTTGTTTTATCTACAAATGTTCTATCTACATGTCACATTTATATGGCATCAGTGTAGTAACTTCTAAAATCCAAATGAGGCCCCCTTCATTTTTCAAGTGAATTAAGGTTAGATGGGGAATTCTAAGGCATTTAGAATTCCAGACACATTTGTCCTGAAATCTTACCTAATGTTTAAAAAAAAGAAACAGCCCTTTGATTTGGTAACATTTGTAGGAATTCTAGGGATACCATTAGTTTTTAAGACATTTATTCTTCAAACTAAAAAATCAGGAAGCATTCATCTACTGTGTTACATCTTGACCTATATACTTCAAAAATTTGAAAGTTGGCTATGAGAGCCTAGCTCCTTAAGAATGTATGTATGTATGTGCAATAAGGACCTTAGATTGTAAGCCCCTTGAGGACAGGGAATTACGTGAATGTGCAGTATGTAAAGCAGGGAAGAAATATGCATGCCTATTCAACACCAAAAAAGCAATATCTGCAACATAAGCTACCAAGCTTTGATCCTGATGCTGAATTCATATGCCATGTATATTAGAACTGACTCTAACTATATTCAAGAGTAGTTCCAGAGACAAGATAAATAATATGGGAGAGAGCAGAGAACCATGTTTAAAAAAGGTAAAAACAAACCATTATTGCTAACTTTTGATGGTTAACAATAAGTCATTCTACCGGTAATCATATTAAGCATTCTCGATCCAAGCCCGTAGTTAGTTAATGTTGTCATAAGGAATCCCCAGTCTACCCTATTAACCTCCTGCCGTCCGCCCGTTGAGAAAAAACGGACGGACGGCAGACTCCCATTTGCGGGTTGCCATCTCCAGACGGCATTTTTTTCCTGCTCGCGCGCGGTAGGGCAGGAAAAACTCGAACATTCAGCACAGCCGTTACCGGCTGTTTCTCATACAACCGATCAGCGGCTCTATAGCCGCCGATCGGTTGTATGGGGTGATTTGATCTGCCGCACCCCCCTCCGACCCCCCCCGTGCGAGTGCCAGCGCCACCGCTGCTGACCCCTCACCTTCAATCGCCGGGATTTGCATCCCATCTGCGGCCTGGGACTGGCTCGGGAGGGCGTCAGGGGCAAGATGGGAGGTAGATCAGCATCTTCCTCCTTGCTGATCTCCCTCCGAGCTGTGAATGCAGAAGTGATGTGTATAACATCACTTCCGCATTCACCTGTCAGTCATCTGGCTGCTATAGCCAGAGAAAAGAAGCTGATGAATCAGATCTCTGCTGCATCAGCTTCTTTTGGGGTCCCCAGGTGACATTAGGGATCCTAGAGACCCCTAATGTCTCCATAAAGAGGACCTGTCAGTGTGCCTTTGCTATTATATAGGGGGATTGTTATCCCCCTATGTAATAGTAATAACAATAAGTGTAAACAAATAAATATAAATAAAGAAGTTAAAATAAAATAAAAGTCACATATAATTTTTTTTTTAGACCCAAATTTTTAAGTCCCCCACATTTACGCACATATTAACGTAAATATGCGTTAGATGCGTCAGCGCGTGGAAACGACAATTGTGCTACACATGTTACATATCGCCGCAAACGTCGGAGTGAGAACAATTATTATAGGGCATCAATCACTGATAACATGAAACTGATGAGCGGTAAAAGCTTTTAAAACGTCGCCTATGTCCAATTTTGGGTATTGTAGTTTTTTGAGGTTTCGTGCAATTTTAAGGCTTGACATGTTTGGTGTCTTTTTACCCGACGTGACCCCGTCTCTTATATTTTACCAAAAAATTGGGTAATACTAAATGTTTTATCATTTAATATAGGGGAAACAGGTTTTTTAAAAATTTTCGGTCATTTTTCCTTAATATAGTAAAAAATAAAAACTGCAGTGGTGATTAAATACCACCAAAAGAAAGCTCTATCTGTCCCTCAAAAATGGGTTTCAGTACAGCGTTGCATGATGGAATAAATGTCAATCAAAGTACCACAGCGCTGACTACTGAAAAATGGCCTGGATGGGAAGGGGGTGTAAACACTTCAGACTTCAAGTGGTTAAATTCTTTTTCTGTATCTGTAGTTAACAAAAAGGTGGGCTGGGTATTCGGATTCACATAATATACAATCAATAGGGCCGTTAAGCATCTCTAGTTTCCCTTCTGTGAATAAAACCTGTCTAGTCTCTGACATTGGATTATAACTCCATGGCAATGTAGGTTTTCTACCCTGCTTATGAATTACAGATATATGTACACCAAGAGTTTTTATGCTGAAGGGGAGTTACCGGTGATTATATAATTCACATAGTTACTGTACATAAATAAGGATAAATACTATCTTTAATTTCTTTATAATAAGGGACGTACAAGCCATCAGGACCTGGGCAGCTATTCATTACCATCTCTGATAGAGCTTAAGAGAATTCCATTTCAGTGATATACTGTTTGAGTAAAAGATTGCTAGATGCTGTAAGTTGAAATAGCTTTGCTTTGTGAAGATAGGTCTGTAGTTTATCTCCTTAACACATTCTTTTAGATTTATTCTGAAAAATTTACAATTTTTTATGAAAAATCTTTGACAATTTACACTATATCCTTAGAGGTGTGCACAATTCCACGTTTATGATCAATATCTTAGATATAACAAAAGCAAGATGCTTTTGCTTCAATGCTAACAGTCTACCAGATTTATTTCCCCATCCATAATATGTTCCAGACAGTAGAGAGAGCATATATTTAGTATTCTGAAATAAAATGTATTCAAGCTTTCCCCTTCTAAAAATTAGAGTACAAAGATGGACCATCACAAAGTTGTTATATATGTAACTATTCTAACCATGATTCTACCTGTTTCTTGTTCGCACCATGTGCCATCAATGTGCCATAGATAAAAGCTATATTTGCCTCCCAAACATTGCCGATTGATATGTTTGGTGTGAAATTATCCTGAAAGGATTTCAAATCAGCAATAGAGCTAAAAACTATCAGGTCCTTTAACAAAGATTCTTTTAATGTCCAGTTTGCAGATTTAGGGGGTCTACAGTGCAAGGCGAAAAGGGAACAATTTGTAATAAATTGTAATTGTAAGAATGTCAGCTTGTGAAGTAAATCAATATGATAGTTATCTATAACTATCAAATGAATCCTAGAATAAGAGTTGTGTTTGTGTGGGAAAAAATAAAAATCTTTTTCTTTAGGGTGTAGTATTCTCTATATATCTGTCAAATGTATATGGTGTAAATGTTTTCTAATAGCTCTTGATTGTTGGTATGAAATTGTTGTATAGCCTCTAGAAGAAACTACTAGAGGTTCCAAAGCAAGATTAAATTCACCTGTTAGAACATTGACACCTTCCTTAAAATCATAAAGCTTAGATATCACCCTTTGGAGGAAGTGAACCAGGTTCTGGTTTGAGCAATATAAAGTAGCAAGAGTTTAAAGGGTATTATTTATAGTTCCTTCAACAAAAAGCAATCTCCTACTTGAGTCAGAAATATTATCAATACACTTAAATACACTTACACATAAATATTATCAATACACTTAAAGGCAACCCACTTGCTCAATCTCATTGCAACCCCTTTAGCTCTTTTATTATTGGAATAGCTATAAAACCAATGGTGGAGTTGGTGTATTTGAAGGATGATTTTAGATGATGCCTTAAAATGGGTTTTCCCATGTTGTCAACAAGTCAATAAACTAACCTTAAATTCACATAGACAACTTAATGTTGTTTTTTTTGTCTCTTAGGGAACATCACCCTTCACTTCCCTTCTCTTCACATGGTAATTAATAATGAATGTCCAGGGAAACAGTCCAAGTCGAGATATGGTACATTGCTGAAATGTATCCATACACACTTTGACATGTTATATTGTGTACATATTATTTAAATAAAGTTTGTAAAGCTTAAAGCTCAAATTCATATTAATTGTTGTTAAAATTCACTTTGCAAAGAATATCCAATCACATGTGCAAGAAGAAAAACAGTATTTTTACTTGCACTTTTGGATAATGGAAGTCAGCAGAGCTTCACCTTATTTACTAAGCTAAGAGAAAATTCCTTTGAAAAGTACAATTGCCCTTGCAAACTGAACATCCTATTTGCATTTATTAAATCAACCTATATTGTCTAAATACAAGAGGAATGTGTAATCCTACTTAAATCTTGGTGTATTGTCTCTATGTCTTCCAGATCATTGCTGTCTAGGGAAGATCTTTGTGCTCTGGGGAAATCCATAACCAGCCTGAATTTTGCATGTTTGACATTCAGTGAACATAAAAAAAAGGCTGTTCCACGAGGTCAAACATCCTGCAGGCAGTGATACATATAGTAGCGGTATTACTACTGCTACTATATGTCACAGCTTCCCTAAGGGCCACTGGTTGCTAGGAAGCTGGCAGCTGACAGTGTCCTAGCAACCAGTGAGGCACCCTGGCCCCATTCAGCTATATATATATATATATATATATACACTGAGTGGCCAGATTATTATGACCACCTGACGTTTGTAGAAAAATTAGCTATAATTAGCTAAACTTTTGCGCTGAAGTTGCTAGAGGGCCAGACCATTATAAATAGGAAAGCAGGTTGTTTACCACGACAGTAGGAGTGATTTTTTTCTGAAGATATGGGTAAACAACGCGATTTAACAGCCTTTGAACGTGGGATGATTGATATCTACTTAAAAATATTTCTATTCAGGGGGACTCAACCTCAAATGAGAAAAAAACAAAAATTATTATATTAATATACCCTGTGATATAGTGAAGTGAAAAGTGCCTAAAACATTTGTATCTCTTTATAATCCTAATATGTGTATCTCACACAAATACACCTAAATTTCCAGTATGCAAAATTGTCAATATGCAAATAATTCGGTGCTAGCTGGTGTGGTGACAAACCATTATACCACCTCCCTATATAAATACATAAATATAACTCTCTGAGAAAGAGTACAGAAATATACCAAAGTAGATTGTTCCACCAAATAAACTACAAACTGTGAAAAACAATACCCTCTGGGGGATAATACAAATATCTATGTGTGTGACCAAGAACAAACTGACTTGTATTGAGTTTGTGTTAATGTATAATGATGCTCACACCAGGTCAAACTCTAAAAAAAACACCACATGAACCCATATCACCAATGTGTATGATGACCAGATCAGTGCTCACAAAAAATATAGTCCGGCACATATAACTATGTGCAATCGTCTAAATGAAATGTGCAAATATAATCAGAGTCCAAAACATATTGTAACCTCATCCAACCCCAGCCTCTCCGATGTCATGGTGTGTCTGCTATTATGCCTGCCTGCTAAATGCCACACCGCATCATGTGGCACGCCCGATCTCACGACCAAGGGGCAGGGCATACGTACATGATGCAGGATGCTGTCTTTGAATGTACATGTGCCTTGCTTGAAAGCCAACGAAAACAGATACTGGGATACCAGGTTTGTATTCTTTGTGACTATTGTGTAATGTATTTGATAGCATTTTGTAAGCTTGAAGCTCACCTTTAACCATTTTTACATTCCCTCTCAGTATCTTACATTTATTAGCATCACTACATTGGGAGTTGAAATGCCCTGATCAGCCCAGACTCCCCCTAACTCTGTCCTAAAGATCCAAAGCACAAAACACTACAAAAACTTTCACAAAATGATTGCCCATTTGTTACCAGTATATTAAAATAATTGCCTTTTTGCTGCCCACATATTGTAATGATTGACTATTTGTTGCCCAAATATCATTATAGTTGCCTGTAAATTGTAATATTTACCTATTTATTGCCCATGTATTGTCATGATTTCCCATTTGTAGCCCACATATTTTAACAATTTTCCATTTCTTGCCTATGTACCGTTGGAATTGCTGTTATTTGCCTGGGTATATAGTTTTGACAGTGATATTAATTACAATACAAGTTAATCTCTTGCAGACCTTTCACTATTCAACCACACCACTGTTATCTCCATGTTTTTCTACTAAACCATTTAATTTCTGTGACATGCCACTCACTGATTGCTGGTGTGGCTTGAGGGGCCTACAAGCCTTGCAGAGCAATATGGGGCAGATTTTTTTCAAGCAGTTCCACCAAGCAGCCTTTACATTTTGGTAAAGGTAAAACCAGTAATTTTGTAGCTAAACCAATATTGCAGAATCACTGTGTTCAGTGTCTGTCAGTTTATAGCAAAAGCCATGAGCGCAGTATTTAACCCCTTCGTGACTGACGACGTACAGTGTACGTCGCCAGCATCGGGGCTGTTTAAACAGACTCCCGGCGACTTTTGCCGCCGGGACTCTGTTTAAACTTGTAGAGCCGACTGTCGGCTTTACAACAGAAGCGATCCTGGCGACTTACCTGTCGCCAGATCGCTTCTGCGTCCCGAAGAAGGGGCCGCCCCCCCC
>NW_017307754.1:144512-220594 GCF_000935625.1 Nanorana parkeri
TCTAAATTGATGACCTGTGGGGGCTTTTAAAGTGTCTTTTATTGATTTTTTGGGGTACTGCAGTTTTTCGCCGTTTCACGGTCGCACGCAATCTGTAAACTGGGCATGTTGGGTATCGTTTTACTCGTTGTAACCTCATCTTTTATATTTCATTAAAAAAATTGGTAATTTGTTGTGTTTTGGGGCATTTAATTAAATTTGTCACTAAATTTTGGGGTTTAATAAGGAGTTGCGCTAATATTGCGCAACATAAAAATTTTCAACTACCACCATTTTATTCTATAGGGTCTTGGCATTCAGAAAATATATAATGTTGGGGGGTTTTACGTCATTTTCAGGCCTAAAATGTGGAATATAACATGGGTGCAAAAATGGAAAAAAGGGCCTCAGTCATGAAGGGGTTAATCTTTGTTTATTTGTAGATAGACTGTCAGGATTTTTTTTGTCCTGTTGGGAAGATTTTCCCTTCACTTGCTGTCCCCCTGCTGTCAACAGGAAGTAAGAGGAAAGACCCTCCTAAACAGTTTTGTTACTGGAAGAGGCTTCACAATTGGAAGATTTTTCTTCACTGTTCTAGTAACAACAGTAGCATTTTAGATTGTGACAAGTTTTGAGCCTAAATCTTCCAAGTGGGAACACAGCGATTAAGACTTAAGATGTACAGAAAAAAACATGAGCACCTGAACCATGTCGATGGACCTGTGTCTTTATTCAACCTCAAATACTATGGGGTCTACTCACTAAGCTGCTGTAGGCAGCCGAGTGAATGACCGACCTGAAGCGAAGTGAGCCGCACGCTGTTTGGCTATTCACTCCAAACATTTTTTTTTTTTATTCTGACAACAGCCAACAGCTCCATGTCAGAATAAAAAAAAGCAGTGTTTCTCTCCTGGGCGGCCGGCGGAGACTCACAATGCACTATAATGCATTACTGTGCTTTGCGGTGCATTGCAACACATGTATGTTGCATTGCTTTAGTGTATTGGGGTGCAATTGAAAATATGGGTATGATGCATTGGGGTTAGCTCAATTAATGTGAGTAACAGGGCCCTAAAATCTAAATATAAAGTACAAATGAAGCCAAAACTTTTTGTTTAGTTCCCTGTTACGGAGACTAACACTGTCTATTTGTCCTGGTGGCTATTTTCACTGAAAGTAAAAGAAAATCTCACATTTTAGGTTATCATCAGAACAGGAATAGATGGAAACTCTTGCAATAGAGACACTAGTTCTGATGATCACCACAAATTTCCCTCACTTTTGAGATATTTTCTATCACTCCCTGTTGTGGCTGTTAGAAAGGCAGTGAAGAGAAATTTCCACAATGGAGACAAATGGATCCAGCAGCTGACTGCAAAAAATACCCCCAAAACACTATACTATGATTTTAGAAAATAACTGGTCAATTTTATGGGGCACATTTCTAAAACTGTTTTAATTCTGGTAAGATTTGATGTGCTGGATTCACCTGCTTTCACTGTTTTGGTGATCAAAGATAGTTACTGATACTATACAAAATAAAGCTGGACACCGGGTTTGATTATAATAAAACATAACATTTATAAAAGGAAACCAAACAAGGACTGTGTTGAGCTACAAGCTAGCCCTTTGTCTTTACTCTGCTGGAATTAGTTGAAAAGGCCAGAGTAACATAAGTTGAAGGAGTCATGGCAACTTCCATTACATTTAGGTATACTGTATACTGCAGAGCAGAGTGAGAGGTGAGCAGTCACTTCCTCAAGACTGAGTATCAGGTGAGTATTTCTTCTTTATTTTAAACCCTAGACCAAAAGGAGCACTTAGCTCTTTCAGTGTGTGGTAGCCTCACTGCAAGGGTTAATTTTGTACATGTGTGGAGTTCTTCCTTAAAGATTAGCTCTAGGCATATATAAAAGACACAAATTAATGCAGCTCTATAATCATTGATACATCATGGAATATATTTTTTATATGCGTGCAGTGTAAGTACCTGAATTGCACTTGGTATCGGCTGCTTGCAGACCCTAGGATTATCACTATGGAAAATGTACATCATGTGAAGAATTGTAAGTCACTCATCAATTTCTAGTTATCTATAGCATTACCTCTGATGGCCTCCTAAAGAAGGCCATCATGCACCCGCTTGCAAAATGCGTTGAGCTGTCCCCATTCCACTGAAGTATCAGCATGCATCATGCAAATATTTAGAGACAAGCAACACTTTGTATAAAGCTAAGTATATTGTATGTATGTAACTGGTCAGTGGTAAAGTAAGGAAAGGCATATTCTATGAAATTGTGTCTCTGTCCTTGACACTATATATACATTTGCATAGTGTTTTCTATTTTGTAATACTTTATTGTATACTATGGTGTGTTTAATAAAAACGTAATTGTTTTAATAGTTGATAGTGGTACTTTTGTCCGGTTTGTTCCATTTCATAAATAATCTTTTTTTTTCTTTCAATAAAATTTTGTATTTTTGTTTTACATGACATTGAAGCTTTCGCATACAACTGAAGTATACATTCGTAGAGTTTAACATAGTATGAACTAAGATATTCTTTAACCTTCTACCTTAGGGGCACTTCTGCCAATGAGGCAATGTTGACGTTACCAGTGCTTAGCAGTAGCCATTAAAAGTAGGGTAGAGAGGGGGATAAAGTATAGCAGAGGAGTAAAGGTGGGAGTGAGAACTGGTTGGAGTGGTCCAAACCCGGTGTATTGGTAAGGGGATGAGTAGCCATTCTCAAATTCGGAGCGTTAGCAATTGGGCGTCAAAAGAGCGCATCTGTAGGTGTTGAATCAAAGGGTCCCATATTTGCTCAAAGCGTGGGACTTTATCAGTCAACCGCACTGTGAGGCGTTCATTAGTGAAGAACCATTGGAGTCTACGTTCTACTTCCGCAAAAGGCAGAGTGGGGGATCGCCATGATTATGCTACTGTCCGTTTAGCTGCTGTAAGACCATGCAGTAAAAATGCATACATAATCTTTAACGGACTAATACAATATAAAGAATGAACTGCGCCAATAAGCAAGCTAACAGCTACAAGGCACTGGAATGTACACCCACTGTGAGTGTGTATACGTGAAAAATGAATAACTAAATGTGCCGAGCTAAGACAATGATCAAATATAAAGAGTAAAAAAAATTATTAAAAAACAGTGACTCAAACAAATGTCAGTGAAAAAAAATCAATCAGGTGTAAAGTCTTTAAATCTTCATAAATCCGCGAAAGATGTCCAAATATAGCAATAGTGATGAATATTACTTGTTCCTTCACCAAATGCACCACGTGCACCACACCAGATATAGGGGTGCTCACCTTATTGATAGACCCCAGCAAGAGGTCAAACCAGGCAATTCCCTTCTTAACCAGGGGAGGGGGCCCTCAGCTCCAATCGCTCACAGATGTCCTCCAATGGTTTAATCAGACCAGCAAACAGATCTGTGCAACACTTCTTAAATAGGAAAGCAATAGCCTTCAATCTTTATCGATCTATAGACCTCCTCAGTATAAGGTGTCAATGCCAGGATCGTGTTGACCGAAAAAAGAAAGCAAACACCATAGCGCGTACCATCCAAACAGAGTATGATTTATTAAAAGAAAATTACTCACATAAAAGCAGTGGTAACATAGCATGGACTCTCTCTTAAAAGTATGTGCAAGAGTTTCAAATGACTGCGGCCGTCAGTCGTAGAGATCGTTACATTGATACTCTTTATATTTGATCATTGTCTTAGCTCGGCACATTTAGTTATTCAATCTTTAACGGACTATTGATTTTTATCTCATCATTGTAGCTGCTTAAAGAATAGCCTTCAAAAATTACTAAGGAATGGAAGGGACTTTAAGAGCTTAAAAAAGGAGTTAAAAAAGAACTGCAAGAAAGATGAGGAGGTATGCCCCAATTTGCATGCTGAACTATTGTCAGTGATGACCCTCACCACTTTATTAATATGCTCCTGTGGTTTTTTTTCGGCACCTACAATAAAGAGTAATCTGCAGCCACAATATGCATTTTATTATGATATGGATATGTATACATATGTGTTATATTATTATCTGCTGTAGTATACATTATGTAGTATATGAATAGCCATTTACTAGCCCATGTTCCTCTGGATCACGTTTAGCAACCTCCCAAGCTTTTTTCTATAAAATAATTCAATAAAGTTTTCTTTTTGCCAACAATTTTTAAATACATAATTTTATGTGCAGATATATAGGAGAAACAATCATAGTAGGTACTTTTTTATACCTCTGGCCATAAGTAGAATCAAAATAGTGCAACAATATTTTACATTTAATTTTACTAAAGCAGTTCTCTTAGTCTTTTCTCTAAACATTTAATACTTTTTGTTTTCTTTTTCTGCTGTCTCAATGCTAATACACCACAATGTCTTTGTCTATAAAGTTGAATGATACAAAATGAACAGTAGGGTCCATTGTTGAGTAAATCAATATACTTTCTTCAATAGACTTTTACATGTTTTAACTCTGTATGCTCAGCAGGTATTTGAAAATTGCAAGCACTCAAGGTCCTCGGACTAGCTGTGAAGTTATGGTTGTGTTACCTCCCACTGTTTGAAAATTATAGGGTAGTACCTGGGAAGTCTGTCATCAGCTGAGAATTATTTGTATAACAAAACTAAAAGATGTGGGGGAAAAAAGTATTTTAAGTCAAAGTGTTTTTTGTCACAGTAGATAAATCACACAGCACCTACTCTTTCGCGTACATGACATTTTGGTGATTGGCAAGTCTTGGCAGCATTAAAAGCTGCTCTGCTTCTCTGGTATATAGTAATGGAAATAAGAAAATGCCACACAAATATCTAATAAAAAATTACAAATTATCAACAGCAGAATCTTTAGAAATATTTCCTGAATTCATTCAAATGGAACATAGCTACATGTTTTTTATTTGTAAAACTAAAAAAATAAGTTCTAAAAAGAAAAAAACATTCTGAATTCTATTATTCTCCAGCTATTTCTGATGATTAGTTGAGAAGTATAATTTAAATTGAAAGCAAGGTTTCTGTAAATTTCAGTTATATATGTATGCATTTATATTTTCACAAAAGCTTATAAGGCAATTTGCCAATACAAATTAAAGCCCCACAACAGGAATGCAATTCAGACTGTACCGGACTTGTTTAAAAATGATGAGGATGATTTGAGTAACTAGGGACAAAACAGTTTAATTACTAAGGGGTCTATTCACGAAGCTGCCGAAGGATCTGGCCGCAGCTTCGGCCCCAGGACCCCTTCGGTTCAGTAGAACCGAAGGGGTACTGTACGGGCTATTCACAATATGTAAAGCTGATTTCAGCCGATGTACGGCTGAAATCAGCTGTACCAGCCTGAAGTGAAAAGCCGAACAGTGTTCGGCTCACTTCACTCCAGATCGGTCATTCACTCGGCTGCCCTCGGCAGCTTAGTGAATAGACCCCTAAGTCTAATATTTCACCTTCTGTAGCCTTTCAAGTTCAAAAACATTTCATTAGATAAAGTGACTGTCATTTCTATTTGAGAACGTATCAGACCATTATATTTGCTGATGAGATCTAGCTGGCCACTGGTTATTCCAAAGCCTAATTACATACAGTAGTATTCATTAATCAAACCATTTAAAAGGAGAATTGACTTAGACAGTCTGAATTACCCTATATCACCAAACCAGATTGTCTCTTTTCAGTATATGTAAATAAGTGTGGGTATTTGAGATAATTTATGCCTGATCCACTGTGATAAATAAATCCATGATAAACCTTTGCCACAGTACAGTACTACATCAACCACTTCTTAAGCCAGCATTGTGGTATGGCTAAGACTGTAAAATGTTAGAAGAATTATTTTTTGTTTTGGGTAGTTGTAAACTTGAGCAAGTATTCAAGTTTTCTTTATAATACTTAACATCTGTAAAAGCGATGGCATGCATAAGAGATGTTCTCTGGGTTAGTTTATGAGACTAATCCACATCTTTTCCACATATCCACAGATACAATGCTTGACACACTCAGCATACCTCTTAATTGTTATCTGATATGGCCATATATAACTAGCTGTTGTAAAACTAGAAAGAGCTGTGAAATTACAACATATGCATAGAGATACATTCATGTTTTGTAAACATCTATGTGTTGAAAGTGTTTTTCCCTATAGTTCTCTTCAGGGTCACGGGATGGCATATGCTAGCGTCCTCCCATGACCCAAAGGACGGATCCCGACAATGCTGTCGAGATCCACCCAGCTGCGTGAGTGACAGCTGGCTCTGCCCACCCCTTCCCCTGTCTGTTCTTCCAGTCAGCACTGGAGGATCGGAGCGGGGAGAATCCTTGTGGGGAGCCGTGACTGACAGTCACTGCTCTCTACAGGGACATGATCGAGAAGTGAGCGAGCGACGGTATGTGTTCGCTCACTTCCTGATCTCACGTCGGCTCAAACTATGAGGATGAGTGATTTTCACTCACCTCAAAGTTCTCCTTTAACCATTTCTGTTTGTATAACAGATGCAAAACAAATAAAGTGAATCTGTCTGGATAGGAATATAGAGCTGCCATTGCTTAATTGCTGTTAAGGTTACATGATCCAGAGATGTCAGTAAGGATGTACATATCTAGTGTCTGAACACTTAAAGTGACCCAGTCACCACAGGGTCACATTTACTCAATAGCCTTCACGTAAAAGAAGCATTGATATACTTACCTTTTTTGCAGCCTATGTGCATAAAATATGTTGCTTCTCCACTCCACCTCTCCTGCATGTATACCTCCTGAGGGATTTATAAACTAATTTCAACTACACTGGACTGGACTTGTGCCAAATATGATGCCCTGATTAGGTGGAAATTTGAGATCCTGAGAGATGGACCTTGTATACCATGTAAAGTATTTCTACTTAATTTGCTAGCAAATCAATGTTATTTCAAGGAACATAAATAACCCTTCCATATGTAACAATTTATATAGGTTATATATTTATGTCCTAATATATTCCATGGAATTCCTTTGAAGTCCTTTACCTATTATTCACAAATGAAAGAACTGGAACAACCTGGATCGACTCCCAGTCCCTCTTGATACATACATAGTTAAATAGTTGCATAGTATTTGAGGTTGAATAAAGACATATGTCCATCAAGTACAACCTATTGTGTGTGTGTGTGTGTGTGTGTGTGTGTGTATAGGTCCTTGAGTCATCTCGTTCTTAGGAGTACCTGTGCCCCTGTATATTACGGTCTCTTAGGAAATCGTCCAAAAGTTTCTTGAATGATTCCACACTATTTGCTGAAATCACTGCTTGTGGCAACGAGTTCCAGACCCTAACCGCTCGAACTGAGAAGAACCCCTTTTGTCCCTTGTGTTTGAATTTTTTTTCTACCAGTTTTAGGTGGTGGCCTCTAGTCTTTGCTACGGAATTAATCTTAAAGAGTTTGTTGCTAATGTTGCTATTACTATAGATATAGAACATCTTGTACATGAAAATCATTTCCCCCCTTAATCTCCTTACTTCCAGCGTGAACATTTTTAAATTTAGTAGCCGTGTCTCATAGCACTGGTCCTCCATCCCTTTGATGAGTTTGGTTTCCCTCTGCTGGACTCCCTCTAGCTCAAGGACATCCCTTCTGTGCACCGGTGCCCAAAACTGCATTGCATACTCCAGGTGAGGCCGAACCAGTAATGTGTAAAGTGGCAAAATTATAGACTTCTCCCTGCAAAACATTCCCTTCTTGATGCAGGACAGGATTCTGCTAGCTTTGCTTACAGCAAGCTGGCACTGTAATCTATTATTCAGTTTATGGTCTACAATGACCCCCAAATCTTTCTCCATTTCCGACTTCCCTAGCGGCATACCCATAATTGTATAACCCATTTGCTTATTTTTTATCCCAAAGTGCATAACTTTGCATTTATCGACATTGAACCTCATCTGCCACATAGTTGCCCACTCCCCTATTTTATCCAGGTCCTCCTGTAATTTTATACTATCTTGGTCCGTTTCTATTACCCTCCCAATTTTGGTACCGTCAGCAAACACTGAGATATCGCTGTTTACTCTGTCCCCGATGTCGTTAATAAACAGTTTGAATAGCATGGGTCCCAGCACAGAACCTTGAGGCACACCGCTAATGACACTAGCCCAGTCTGAAAGGGCACCATTTATTGATACTCTCTGTACACGTTCATTTAGCCAGTTCTCTATCCATGTACACACCCTTCCATCTATGCCCATAGGCCTCAGCTTGTATAGTAATCGTTTATGAGGTACTGTATCAAAAGCCTTTGAGAAATCCAGATATACCACATCCACAGACCTCGCTCCATCCAGATCTCTACTTACCCCCTCCCAAAAAGTCAGTAGATTAGTTTGACAGGAATGGTCTTTCCTAAACCCATGCTGGTTATCATTAACTATACCATTATCCCGAACAAATTCTACCAAATAGTCTTTAATCATTCCCTCTAACAGTTTACAAACTACCGATGTAAGACTAACTGGTCTGTATTTCCCAGGTTCGCATCTTGCCCCTTTTTGAATATTGGATACAAGTAGGAAAGTCTCCTGGTCTCACCGTTATAATACAAAAATTAATAACCAGGACCCAAATATCATTTGGATTTAATAAATATTTTACTATATTTAGGATATGAATATACCTTTAGGTGCCTACATTTTACAACCCCAATTCCAAAAAAGTTGGGATGCGTTGTAAAATCTACATAAAAACAGATTGCATGGAGCGCATGCGCGAAGCCGCCGATGGAGGTCGCCTTCTGAGACGGCTCCGCAGCTCGCCCAGGCAACCGTAAGATAAGCACGGAGCCTTCCACTCCCCAACCCTCTCACCTCCCGTACCTGTCACCGGACACATCGATGCATCAGGCCATGTCGTCCTCGGGCACCCGCAACCCCCACAAGGGGAAACAACCACCCATTACTGAGGCGATGGCTCGGGCCTCTTCCAAGATGGCGGCGGCAGCCCGCGCTAGCACTCCACAGAACCGCCCGACCTCGGCATCCAGCAGTGATATGGAGGAAGGGGACCGTGACAGTCAGGACGGAGATCGCCCTCGACAAAGATCACAGACAGCTCTCCTACAGCGCTTTGATGCTATGCTGCAAAAGGCTCTTCAGTCCACCTCAAAGCAGATCACAGACAAGCTGCTGAAAGAAATCAGGGAAATAGGGCATCGCACAGCAGCCCTGGAAGACAGGTGTGACAACATTACAACTGATCTCTCTGTGGTGACAGGGGACGTTGTCACCCTCCGTGAGGAAAACTCACAACTGCTATCTAAATTAGAAGACCTGGAGAATAGGTCCCGCCGGTCTAATATCCGCATTAGGGGGCTCCCAGAACATATTGAGGACTTATACTCCACCACCACCACGCTTTTCCAGGAGCTGGCCCCAGACATCCCCCTTGAGCGTTTGGAGATCGAAAGAACCCACCGGGCACTGAACCGCAGACGCCAGGATGGACCCCCAAGAGATATTCTGGTAAAGCTCCATTTTTATCGTACTAAAGAGGCCCTAGTGGCGGCGGCCATAACCAAAGCATTGCTTGGCCCGCTATCCTTCCAGGGCCATGAGTACCAGCTCTTTACTGATTTGGCCCCCTCGACCATTGCAAAATGGCGAACACTGAGACCCTGTCTTGAAGTGCTCACTAAGCACCACATCCAATACAAATGGGGATTCCCCTTTCGGCTGTTGTTCTCGCATGGTGGTAGACAGCATGCCCGTGTCACCCTAGAGGAAACCAAAGCAAAATTAGCCGCCATGGGCCTTATGGATTCATCACCTGCACCCCTTGCTCGAAGACATCCTCCACCGTCTTCCTCCAAGAGGTCCCGAAGTGACTCAGACCAGCACCACTCTGGCGAATCCCGCGGCCAGGTTATGAAGACGACATCCAAAAACACCGCTCCAGGATGAATGAAAATGTGACCCTCCACAGGCGTACCTTACCCACACTCCGACCCAAAATGAGATGATGTTTAACAGACTCCCACTTTTTCCAGAGAGACCAAACAACAGCTGCGGACGACCAGTTCCATAGCACCATCACTTCCAGAGTCTCCCCAGATAAGCCATATCCATGTCCCAACGTGAACTGCTTCAGCCGGTAGTGCCTTCAGTCAGTCCTAGTATTGCAGCCAATGACCCCCGCTTATCATATCCTTTTTATTGTAGTCATGAATATTTGAATAGGTATTGTGACTTTAAATGTGTACATGATTTTCCTCCAAATTGCTAGGACATATTGTGTGGTGTTTATTCCTTCCCTACACCATGGGCTTTGCCTCTGTTATTAGCTACCTGCCGCACAAACAAAAGTCCATCTCCTAACCATTACCAAATATTTGGGCTGCTGATCGGCCCCTCATCCATTTGAATTTATTTTTCAACCCCTATATTCCCACTATTCTGTACATCATCAACACCGCCTTAAACATCTGGGCTCTGTAGAGATAGCTGTGGGCGGGTAAACCTCAGCACGCCTACTGTATCACCCATGTACCCCCAAACACACCCGCTCTAAAATAGAAGTTGACGAACTGATATCTCTTGAAAGTTTACTCAAAGTTCGGTTTACAGGTTTCTTTATACCGTTTGTTAGAGTTAAAGTTCTACGAAAGTTGCCTGGGCGAGCATGCCACTGTGCTCCCCACTTCTTGGAACTCCTTGGGTAGTTGGAGTTCACCTGGACCCGACTACCCAACGATCCAAATAAGTTGTGGATTTATTCTACCGCGTATTTCAGTTTATGTTACTATGTTTGATGTCTTGTTCCCTCCCCACCCTATTGTCTCCTTCCTCCTTCCCATCTCCCCTTTCTCTTGGGACTCTATTCAGCTTTCTACCTCGAGCGGCATGTTGGTGGGATCGGGGAGGCTGCCCTAAACACAAGCGACTTGGTCGGGTGAGTACCTGAAGCTAGATCTTTGTCTGATCCTCCATGTCACTTAAATTATTAAGCCTAAATGTGCAGGGCCTAAACTCCCCCAACAAGCGGACCCGAGCATTTAGATATTTTAGGTCCACCCACGCAAATATTATCTTCCTCCAAGAGACCCATTTCTCCAGATCGTCTTGTCCAAAATACTTCAGCTCTCAATTCCCGTAAATATACATGGCAAACGATTCCTGTAAAAGGAAAGGGGTCCTTATAGGGTTTCGTAGATCAGTTAATTTTATATGCCAGACAGAGACGAGGGACCCCCTGGGGCATTACCTGATCCTTACGGGCCTCCTAGATGATAATGAGGTTACTCTGGTCACGTATTATGCTCCTAACGAAGACCAGCTCACCTTCTTCAGAGACCTCTTGGAAAAAGTACATGCACGCTCGACGGGAACTGTCATAATGTGTGGAGACTCGAACATGGTGCTGTTCCCTCACCGAGACAAATCTAAAACCTCTTCCTCCTGCTTGCACACTGCGAAAACTTTTAGGGACCTCATAGCAACATACTCCCTGGTGGATTGCTGGAGAGAGGTCAACCCACACAAATCTGACTACACGCACTACTCCCATCCACATACGTTTTTTTCTAGAATAGACCACATTTTCGTAAATGCCTCCCTGACACCTCATATTCTTCACTCCAGGATTCTACCTGTCCCCTGGTCGGACCACTCGGCAGTCACCATGATCCTCCCCTCCCAGCTCTCAGCCTCTAACTCCCCAAACTGGACGCTAACCGAACCCCTGACATCTCCCCGGTCACCCTCTGGGAAGCACACAAACCGGTCCTAAGGGGACGTATTATCCAATTGTCCTCGATGCTTAAAAAGGAGCGATTGCGTAAATTAACCCAACTTGAGACCGACTTCCAATCATGCTCACAGGCCTTTGCATCGGACCCTTCCCCAACCCACAAAACTAACTTGGAGTCAGCCTGCCAAGCTCTTAACCTCTTACTCACTGAACATGCCGCCCGACAACTCCACCGTACGGACCACAAATTTAATAGTAAAGGCAACAAAGCTGACTCCCTCTTAGCCTCCAAACTTCGACGGTTAGACCCATCCTTTAAACCGGTCAAACTCCGTACTTCCACGGGATCACACACAAGTAACCCAGTGAAAGTCCTGGACATGTTCCAGCAGCATCTCTCTACACTTTATTCGTCCCAGGACCTTTTTTCCCCCACTCAAACTGACAGATTCTTTACTGACCTGGACCTCCCACAGCTGACAGAGGCCCAAGTAACCTCCTTTGAGGAACCCATCACAGAGGAGGAGGTTGGCCTTGCAATAGCCACACTCTCTCGCGGAAAACGCCCAGGTATAGATGGCTTCACCACTGCTTACTACGTCACTTTCAAAGACCTATTGATCCCCCTTTTAACCTCCTCCTTTAATTCCCCCTGCACGGGACAATCCCTTGGCCAGGAATCCCTCACTGCCTTGATCTGCATGATCCTCAAACCAGCTGCAGATCATACTAACCCGTCAAACTACAGACCGATTTCCCTACTTAACGTAGACATTAAATTATTAGCCAAGGTCCTTGCTAACAGACTTAATAGTGTGATTGGCCAACTAATTCCCAATGACCAAGTAGGTTTCATCCACCACTAGACAAGCAAGTGACAACGTCCGAAGGGTTTCCCTCCTATCCCATATTGCAAAAACAAATAAAATTCCCGCAATGCTTCTCTCCATTGACATCAAAAAAGCATTTGACAGTGTCTCCTGGCCTTATTTATTCCACACCCTAAGACACTGGGGCTTTGGGCCGTCCTTCCTCACTTGGATCTCCTCCCTCTATAATAAACCTGTAGCCCGCATTAAATATTCTGGCTTCTGCTCCCAATCATTCACAATTTTGAGAACCACCAGGCAGGGTTGCCCATTATCGCCTCTTCTTTTCGCCCTAGCTTTAGAACCGCTGGCACAGAAGTTGCGTAACTCCCAAGATATCTCGGGCATCGAATTGGAGGGTACCTCCCATAAGATCTGCATGTTTGCGGATGATGCATTGCTCTTTATAACTAACCCTGTGGTCACTTTGCCCAACCTCACAACAATTCTGTCCGACTTTGCAACTTTCTCAGGACTCTGTATAAATGACTCAAAATCCATGGCTTTAAATATCTCCCTGCCTGCACCGCTCGTTGCATCTCTAAAAAGTAACTACCCCTACTCCTGGTGTGAAAACCGCATGCCCTATTTAGGTATTAAGTTGACACATTCCTATCAATCTTTATATAATGCTAACTATCCGGAGATAATGACCAAACTGTTACAGATGTTACGGACGTGGTCCCACTATCAACTCTCCTGGTTGGGCAGAATTGCCGCAATAAAAATGACCCTTTTGCCTTAGATTCTTTATTTCTTTCGAGTCTTGCCTGTCGCGGTTCCTAGCCCAATTCTTAAAAAACTGCAAGCGCAAATATTTGCCTTTATATGGGGGAACACAAGACCTAGAGTCCCCAGACGCACGCTATATTTCCCGAAGTCCCGAGGGGGGTTGGCGGTCCCACACCTAGCTAAATATTACCTAGCAGCACAAATCAGCCAACTTGCAAAATATCACTCAACCTCTGAAATCCCGAGGTGGGTAACACTGGAGTCCGCCCTAGTACACTCCACATCAGCCGCTAACCTGCTCTGGCTTGATCGGAAACAGAGACCACCCATAACGAACCCGATCACGTCCCATTCTCTCTGCTTATGGGATTCTGTTAAACTCTCATCTGGATTACTCTCCTCTACCTTGCCTTTAATGTCCATTATAGCAAACCCATTATTCCCCCCAGCCCAGCAACAACCATCACGGTTCTCGGTATGGTCTGAACGAAACCTTACCTACTTCTGGCAACTAAGGCCCACCACTGCCATTAAACCCTTCACGTACCTGCAGGAACACCACCAACTCCCTGGTAGGGAAATCTTTAGATATCTACAGATCAAACACTTTATAACCACTCACACCCCAAAACAAACATGCCCCACACTGCTGTCTCCATTTGAGAAAGTCTGTCGAGACAATCCACACACCCCAGGTCTAATATCCCTCCTCTACTCTGCCTTGATCACCCCTACAGATACACCCCCTCCCCTTCCTATGTACATCAATGGGAACGTGACTTAGACTTCCCCGTGGATGAGGATATTTGGGAACAAGTTTGAGCAAACACTAAGTTAAGCTCGCGCTGTGCAAGCATGTTGGAAATGAACTACAAGGTACTCTTACGCTGGTACCTGGTGCCGGCCAGAGTGGCTATTTATAATCCTAAATGCTCTCCTAACTGCTTTAGAGGCTGCCCGGAACTAGGTACCTTCTTTCATATATGGTGGGGCTGCCCAGAGGTCTCTGCCTTTTGGGACGAAGTCTTTAACATCCTCACGTCACTATTTGTACACCCACTATCTAAAGACCCCTTCCTAGCATTACTTAACGGCAAACCGGAGGACCTCCCTCGCAAACACTTCCATCTCACAATGCATGTCTGCACATCAGCAAAGAGAGAAATAGCTAAAAACTGGTTTACAAAAACCCTTAGCATCCCTAGTATGATCACCCATATCAACTGGATTATGGCACAAGAGAAAAGAACAGCACAGCTTAACGATCATATGGCTAAATTTGAAAGGACTTGGACTCCTTGGATAGACAAGTACTTTGCCTCGGCGGATGAGTGCCGACTCTGTATGATGTAGCTTATCATCGCTAGCCCATCTGTGTTCGTCAATCCCTTAGGCTAACATACAGACATAATGCCGCTCTCCTTCTCATCCCCTTCCCACTAGACTCATCTAACCTTCTTCTTCTCTCCATTTCCTTTCTTTTCTAATGTCAGTCCCTTTCCTTCCTTTCCATCCCTATGCCAATTCCCCCCTTCCCCTTGTTTGTCTTGTCCATTGTGAGTCTACTGGTCTTGTATGGTGTCACTGTTTGAAGCACTTGGACAATGGTTAGCTTTATAGTCTTTCCGCAATTCACAGGCGATTAGCCTGCACTCCTCATATACACTGAAACACCAATAACCCCTTTTTTGCCTGGGAGCCCCATACTTTTCGTATAGGCCTCCCCTACCAGAGTTTACAAGTGGTATATATTACACGCTTGTTGCGACTATTATGTTTAATTGGCCTAAACAATAGTATGATGCTAAAATGTATGATACAAAGATCATTACACTATACGTAACTATTTTCTATACCGTCTGTCATAATTCAATACATTGTAATGCTTGAATATTTGCTGTCGCCTAGCACTGCATTAATCGCTTACATCACTGTGTGACCTTGTCAAATGCTACGATTTGATTGTAATGTAATGACACCAGTTGTTGAGAACTAAGATGTACAATATTCCCTTGTATGATTATAATTTAATAAAAACGATATGGAAAAAAACCAGAATGCATTGATTTGCAAATCCCATAAATTCATATTTTAGCCACAATAGAAAATAGAAAACATATCAAATGTTTAAACTGAGAAAAGCTTCCATTTTAATAAAAAAATAAGGTAATTTTGAAATTGATGGCAGCAACACATCTCCAAAGAGTTGGGACACGACCATGTTTACCAGGGTGGACCCTCTCCTCTTCTTTTAACAACACTCTGTAAACCTCTGGGAACTGACGAGACCAGTTGCTGGAGTTTTGGGAGAGTAATGTTGTCCCATTCTTGCCTGATATAGGATTCTAACTGCTGAGCATTCCTGGCCCTTTTTCATTGTATTTTACATTTTAAGATGCGACAAATATTTTCAAATGGTGAAAGGTCTGGATTGCAGGCAGGCCATTTAAGCACCCAGACTCTTCTACTACAAAGCTATGCTGTTGTCATAGATGAAGTATGTGCAACTCTGCCCCCGGCTATATCTCAAACCTGGTCTCAAAATATCACCCTAACCGTCCACTCCGCTCATCCCAAGACCTCCTGCTTCTCAGCTCCTATGTCAACTCCTCCTATACTCGCCTCCAGGACTTCTCTAGAGTCTCTCCCATCCTCTGGAACTCTTTACCCCAACCCGTCCGTCTATCTCCCACCTTGACTGTCTTTAGGCATTCCCTAAAGACTCATCTCTTCAGGGAACCCTATCCCACCTCAACCTAATCACTGAACCATCGCGTTCTCAAACAATTCATCCCCACACAGCTACCTCCTCATGTATCACTTCTCCTTCCCTTTTAGATCGTAAGCCCTCAGGGGCAGGGCCCTCCTTACCATCTTGTCTTGAATTGTATTGTGATTGTAATGTCTTCCTTATATTGTAAAGCAACTGTTGGCGCTATATAAATCCTATGTAATTAATATAATAATAAGTTGTGGTTTAGCATTGTCCTGCTGAAATATGTAGGGTCTTTCTTGAAAAAGACATTTTCTGGATGGGAGCATATGCTTCTCTAAAACCTGCATATATCTTTCAGCATTGATGGTGCCTTTCCAGATGTGCAAGCTGCCCAATCCATACCCACTAATGGACTCCCATATCATCAGAGATAGAGGCTTTTAAACTGTGCACTGATAACTAGCCAGAAGGTCCCTCACCTCTTTAGTCTGAAGAACGCAATGACCATGGTTGCCAGAAAGAATGTCACATTTTGATTCATCTGACTATAGAACAGTTTTCAATTTTGCGACAGACCATTTTAAATGAGCTTTGGCCCAGAGAAGACGGCAGCGTTTCTGGATCATGTTCAGATATGGCTTCTTCTTTGCATGATAGAGCTTTAACTTACATTTTTGGATGGCATGGAGAACTGTGTTCACAGACAGTGATTTGGGGAGTGTTCTTGAGCCCATGCAATGATGTCTATCACAGAATCATGATTGTTTTTAACCACTTGCTGTCTGGAGAAATGTCCTACTATTTTCTAGGCACAAAATCAGAGTTTATCATGTGTGTGCAAACAACTTCAAACCCACAAACAATTATATATTTTCTGAAAGCAGAGGCCCTGTAGAATAACGAAATGCTAGTTGCAATTTTTTATGCTGCACGCTATTTGCGCAAATGTTTAGCAAACCAGTATTTTTAGGGTAAAATACACTAAAATTAAATTGAATGCACAGAAACAGAGTATAATACACAATTTTTTGGTAAAATATAAAAGATAGGGTCACGACGGGTAAATAGATACCAAACATGTCAAGCCTTAAAATTGCGTTCGCTCATGAAGCTACAAAATACTTCAATATGAAAATTTTCCCATAGGGGACATCAGTTTAGTGTTAACAGTGATTGACGGTCCTAGAATTATTTCTCTTACTCCGATGTTCACTGTGCTATGGAACATGTAGCGTAATTTTCTTTTTTACACGTAGGTGCACCGACACGTGTTTGCGTATGTATGTGTGTGAATGTTACTTTCATGTTTTTATTTTTTAAACACATTTTTTTAACACTAACTGTATTGCTATCACATAGGAGGCTAACATGCCCCCCAGGTAATAGCAGATAGGGTGTGATAGGTCCTTCTCTATGGAGACATCAGACTTCTGTCAGACCCCTAATGTCACCTAGGGACCCCAAAGAAGCAGATATCTGCTTCCCCAGCTTTTTCTCCTGGCTCTAAGAGCTGGAGAATGTATGTAAACAATGACACCAGAAGTGATGCAATACACATCACTACTGGGTCCAGTGATCGGAGTAGAGATCAGCAGCTAGAAGCCTGCTGATCTCTCCCTGATTGTTGTGGGGAGACACGCTCCGGCCGGTCCCCTGTGTTCGCACAGGGCTCAGCCGAGCCCAGGGAAGCAGGCGGCGGCGGAGGGTCAACACATGCCGCGGATCAGTACAGATTATTTGGTGGCTGTATAGATGCCAGATCACTTATACCTGAACAGCTATCGCCGGCTGTTTAAAATGACACCAAGAACATGGCTGCGTGCTATAACCACTTTTGCAGACCACCGTATATGTACGTATTGCGGCCTGGAAGCGGTTAATGCACTGCCATCTGAGGGCTCAAATATCATGTGCATCCAATATTGTATTTTGACCTTGTCCCTTGCACAAGGGTGTAGCCATCTGTTTCCACTCCACGGTACCGTTCCAACTCCTGCAGGTTGACAGGGACCCGGATGGTACGTATCTCTTTCTGAAGGGGACCCTTTATCATAAGACCTATACCTTTATCAATGTATACCTTTATCAATGTATATTTGCCTAATCTGTCTCCTTTGCCTGCTTTCTTGTCTGTCCTCCGCCAGCTGGAGACGTTTGCGGAGGGCTTTATAGTTCTTGGCGGAGATCTTAATTAAGTGCCGTAGTGCCGCGACATTGGAACACTGTGGTCGCCCCGACCATGCAGGAGTGGATTGCGGAAGTGTGTCTGATCATGCGCTTTGAAGAACTGACGGCCTCTCTACATGAGCGTCAACCCCAATGCGCTACTTTGTGGACCCCTTGGATTTTGTACATGGACTCAGCAGCATTTAGGACCCTGTGATCGTACTAAGGACCTCCTGACTGACACTGCACTAGTGCACTGCCTCTGATATACCTAAGTGGGCCGTCCAGGGTGACGGATGTACTATTGGTTCCGGTGGAAGCCCCCCATCCCCTTTCTCCTCCCCATTAAGTACCCTCCCGTATCTGTTCTCCTACTTAGCCTGGCACCCCGCCTGGCAGGCGCCCCCCGCCCATATTGTGTTGTCCCTTGAGTCCCGTGTTACTATGTGTTTCTCCTCCTTTTTGTCCCCCTTTAGTGTTGTCTAGCCAGATGGGAGATCACAGCTACCTTTATATCTCCTGGGTGAGATGCGCTCAGTAGCTATAGAAACTAGAAATGTACCCCCCTCTGTATGACTTGATCTACATATTTGCCACTGTATGTGATGGATACTTGAACCGAACACATATATATGCATTGTTACATGCTTGTGTCTTATGCAGAGCTGTGACTGCATGACCTGAAACTGCGCTGATCCCTATGTCTGCCTGTCTTTTATGTTACCTGTACTAAACTCTTAATAAACATTTATTATTTTAAAAAAAACAAATAATGACCATATAAAATAAAAAAGTTTGTTTTGTGTTTGAGAAAAGCTGGAATCTTCTAAGATACCTGTGTGGGGCACTAGTAAAGCAGCTGGTAACTCTATGGCTGAGGAAGCCAGCAAAAATGCAGTTCTCTTCCATTTCACTGCATATTATAGCACTGCAGGGGTGATTCTAGACAGGTCCCCAAAAATAGGTAGACTTCTCAAAGCAGTAATACATAGTTGTAGGCACACAGCAGGCTCTTTAGGAACCCACTACTCAAGAGGGAGCATTGGCACCTGCATGTGAAGCAGTTGTCCTTTTTGGATCCCATAATAGAAGTGCAGAATTTAGGAGCATAATATCTGCCTGATTTTTGTTTACATATACTATACTATAGTATATTAAACTACTTTTTTTTTAATTGGGAAGGCAACTTCTAAGATAAAAAAAAAATGTTTTAAGCCATATCTTTTGTGTAATCCATTTGGAAATGTTTTTTCTAAAAAAAAACTAAGGCTCCAGATGAGGACACCAAATCAACAGGCCCATCAAAACGTACGAAAAACATGAGAAGGAACATTGACCTACTGTATATATAGGGGGGCTTCTAACAAGTAGGGCCAAGACACACAAAGGCAACAACAGTCTATGGAAACAGGAAACAATAATGGTTATAAGGTAAACAACAGTAGAGAGTGACTTATTAAACAACTCTTGGGTACAGCTAAGAAAGCGTAGCAAACACCAACTTTTATAGCAGACTCTGCTAATTTCCCCTACTGTTGATGCAGTTCACCAGAGGTAACCCAAAACTGGCCCCTTTGTTCCCTGTTGGCAGAAACAGGGTGAACACAGTATCTTTTCCTCCTGCTCACGGACAGTTCCTCCAGAACAAATTGTGAAACCTGCCCATTTATGTATTGGCTTATCTGTAAAAAAAATAATTTAAGCCAACTGGACTTGCTGTATTTTTCTTGAAGACGTTTCACTGGTCATCCAACCAACTTCCTCAATTCAGAATGACTTGTACAAAAATTTATCTGGGAAAAATATGGTGAATGTGGCTCCAATCCACATAATCCGTTAATCGCAACCAGGTGTTGATTTCATTTGCATAATTGGAGCTAGGAGGTGTTATTAACCTGCCCAGAGAGAGGTGTTAAAACAGCATTGTATGTGGCAGACAATAGATGTCTCACCCCCGACCTCTATTCAAGCTTGGCTTCTCCATTTTTAACCCCTTCGTGACAAGAGACGTACAGTGTACGTCCCGCCACAAAGGGACCAAATGACTTATCACGTACACTGTATGTGACGAGTTATTTGCTGCATTGGAGGGCTGGTAACCGCTGAGAATCAGTGGTTACCATTCATTAATGGATGCCTCAGTATAGAGGCATTCATTAATGAAAGGGTTAACCTTTTTCAGACACCTGATACCTTAATATCTGGTGTCTGAGAGTCAAAGCAGAGCGGGTAAACATGCCAGCAAAAGCTGGCATTCTGACAGCTCGTATAGATCTAGAGATATCTCTCTCGGATCGTATACTGGCTTTTGTTTTCTTTCACTTTCAGAAATAGATACATAATGTATCTATTCCTGAAAGAAGAATGTTTCAGTTTTCTAATTGTTATTGGAACGTTCAGAAAACCTTTAGTGACAGCTGAATTCTGAACTGCTGCAGGATCAGTGTCACTAACTTATTATTGGCTGTTCTGAAGTTTGAAACAGCCTAATAATAACCAAAAATGTATTAATTTATCAAGAAGTAATAGTGAGATTAATTCACAATGACTGCTTGATATAATTAAATAAATAAAATAAAAATTTTAAAAGTTTTAAAAAAATAGTGAAAAGTGTAAAATCGTGAGATAAGTATTTAATATGATGCAATTTTGCATTATTTTTCTCATATTGCAAATGAGATTTAATCATTAACCATTCATATCTGGGAATCACATCAGTATTTCATTAGCCCTTTCCTATAAAAACATTTTAGCTGTTTTTTTTTTTTTTTTAGCTGTGCTGGTTTTGGAAAAAATACTACAAATCAAAACTGGGGGAAAAAGTGTTTTTCTTTTTACGTTTTTTCCTCTTTTTTTATATTTTATTTGTCCTAAGTGAGGCGTATGACACACATATGTGATATAAATATGTAGCCCTATCTGTCCTCTAAAAAACAATATATAATATGTGTGGGTGCACTTTGTAAGAAAGTATATTACTGACGTGGTAGAATCACACAGCAAACATGTCAAAAGTGTGTCAGTCATTTACGAACAGAAACTAAAAACAAGCTCAGTCATGAAGGGGTTAAAAAAACTTTCCGTGGCTTGGTCAATGGCTATTAACACTATCCTCTTTAAGGACTGGGTCAATGGCTATTAACACTATCCTCTTTAAAGACTGGGTCAATGGCTATTAACTTTGTCCACCTCAAACGCTAACTTAAAAAATGCATTGGAAGCAAGTGTTATTGCACAAGGGCAAAGCACATTGACACATGTCCACATTGACTTGTCTAACACAACAAAATAACGCACCGCCGCATGCACACATAGATCTATATAGTGTTCTTAATGTCTTGGCATTTATTTAAGAACAAGGCACTGTGCAAATCGTGAGATAAGTATTTAATATGATGCAATTTTGCATTATTTTTCTCATATTGCAAATGAGATTTAATCATTAACCATTCATATCTGGGAAGCGCATCACTATTTCATTAGCCCTTTTCTATAATTTATTTGACAAAAATCATTATGCTAATTACAAGGACATGCCATTTGACAATTATCTTTGTAAAGTTTTGCAGAAAGAGGGTACTTATGTTAAGTAGGTTATCTTAAGTTTGGAATATTTTATGTACTTGGAAATTTTGCATCTATTTTTTAATGAAGAAGCATGTACAAAAATGCACTGGAAGACCAGATCATAAATGTAATACATAAATTGAATGTAACATATACTATTTATTGTGAGCATTTTCAAAGTGCTTAGTTGGAGATTTCAATGGAGATTTTGCATAGGATTGAGTTTATCTTTAAAATCTAATCAGTCCCATGCAACTAAAAATTTGATGTTGCTGTTCCAGGATACAGAGTGGTACCTTATGTTAAAAGTGGCAGGATCATTGGGTGCCTTAGATGTTCTTTAGTGTTTCACCGTTCAGTTATCCTTTACACTGCCTTTTCTGTGCTTTTCTATTTCCTGTCTCCGATACACGCCCTCACCGATCCCATTTTGGGTCTGTTACTCCTCATCCATTCCGAATGTGATGTTTATTGGTTAGTTTATATTGCCTGTTACTATATGTTCGTTATTTTACCTGCTGTACAATTGTTCTGACTGCTGTATGACATGTTTGTACTCAATACTCTTCAATAAAAATTACATGCAAAAAAATTAAATCTAATCAGATTGATGTGAGTTATATACTTCCCATCATGGCAGAATATGTTATGTATAGAAATTATCTTTAAAAGTTTAAGTCACTATAAAACTAAATCGACTCAACTCTAGATATTTTAAAATAATAGTGATACCTCAATCATTAGAATACAAAATGAGCTTAATCTGTTTGTTAAGTGTATATAGCCCCAAATGTTTTCTTCACTTTTGGATAGTATAGAGAAGGGTTAAAACCTCTGCCATTATATATTTTGCTGTCTGTGTCCAGTTGGGGATATTTTCATTCACTTCCTGTTCCAGGGATGCATCAGTAAGTAAGAGGTAATCTCTGTGAAAACAATTTGCTTCATAGACAGTTGTCACTTATTGTGCGAGTTCTCCTCACCTCTTGATCTGGTGAAAACTGTAACATTTTGGATTTCTTATCACTTTCTGTCTTGTGGTAATAGTGAACATTTCTAGTGGGGACACAGAAAGAAAAACCTGACAGGTGCTCTAACCCTTCCCTACACCATCCAAAACTAAAATGAAAACTTTGGGCTGTACGTACACTTTAAGTAGGTCATACAGCAACATATCTGGACACATCTCATTCTCTGTGATTGCAAATAAAAGTTGTTACTCTCAAAACTTTACCAGTTAACTGGCCAGGAACATGAGATCACAAACTCTGAATATAGGAAAAAACACATAAGCTACCACCTTTTACAATTTATAGGCTTGCTATTGACCCACACTATAGGTTTAACCAAGATGTATTGTTTTCACTGCAGTGCCTAAAGGTGCTGTCTGGCATAGGTAAGTAAATACTAAATCTGCCTGAACAGAATTACAATTTTTTTTCAGTTACTGCATAACAGTTCACAAATATGTTTTTCAGCTGTTTAGGTGCTTGCATATTGTTCTGCTTTAAGTCTAGGAACAGATTCATATAACAGTTCAAGTATTTTCCTTGCCTACAGCAAAATAGATGGTTTATTAAGATGGTAAATGTAAAAAGATTGTACAATTAATAATATAAAGCTCAACCTTATTTAAGATGTATTGGCGCATAATTATTGCTTTTGGAAAAGGGTTGCGTGTTGACAGTTTGAATTGCATGAATTGTTTCCAATTTATTCAGGAACTACTAATTTTCTGTCATGAGTTTGATGTTATAAAATAGCATAGATAATTACATTTTTTACCAAATATAATTAAAACAACCAACAATAAAAATGATAATGCTAGGTGTGCTTTCCTTGTTAGTGGATAAAAAAAAAATTAAGTGTTAGTTCACCCAAGAGTAATATTTTAGCAATAGGTGGCATCTATTTGATTGAGCCACCCCTTGCCATAATTCTTAACTCTATTCCTGACCTTCTGGAGGGTAGAGTGTTTATTCCCACATGTTAATTGTACCAGAAGTCACTGTTGCATTATTCATATTCAAAAAGTAAATATAAAAAATATCCAGTGGCACACCCTTAAAAGACCACAGCAGGTGTGCAGACCTTGGAACTTAAAACATTTGCCAATAAACCACATCATTCTTTAGCATAAGCCAAAAACTAAAATATGAATTTTGGATGCACTGTAGGGATGAGCTTCAGACCATGAGTTCGAGAAAATGGCAAACATATGGGAGTCATTTCATCCAATTATCAATCATGCAATTCCTGGTTTTTGAACTTTGGTCACATGGCAAAGAAGGGCCAATAATGAGGGCTTTCTAAAGTGCCAGCCTCCACCCTATAAAATTGTAGGTTCCCCTTACCCTTTTATCAGAGTGTGTGTGGAGTTGAAGTGGATAGGGACAACTTGCAGAGATTTTTAAGGCAGAGATAGTTACTGCTATGTAGTGTTATATACAGTACTGTGTTATGCTACATAGCAGTGAGTTGCAGTGTGGTGGGATATAAAGTGTGGTGTCATTTACATCACATTCAGAAGCAAAGTACAAACAATATGGCAAAGGCATACACCTCATAGTTTTAAATAATGTGGTAATGACTTATTTATGTTAGTGATTTAATAAGAAAAGTAAGTACTTTCATTGAGGAAATCTTAGCAGTTTTGAAATAGTGGTAGGCTGTGATTGTTTCCATACTCTAGAAATACATTTCATAGCTGATATTATAGTGTGGAGAACAAAATTATTTCAGTTTTGTGAAAATGAGTCCAAACTTAACCAAGCCAATGCAGGGTTCAGTTCCACCATTTTCCCTATTACTGAGGATATCAAATGTTAACGTTTGTGTCCAGATGTTTATTTCTAAATTGTACATTCAGTAGTTATGTGGCAGCAGTACACAAATGTTTGTGGAACACATTTAAATAAGCAAACTTTTCAGCACAAATTCCAAACCTGATCTGTCTGTAGCAGAGTAGTTAAGCAAAGTGTCCCTTATGTCTGTTGCTGTGTCGTAGTGTGCAGAAGGGTGCAGGGCAGTGTAGGCTACCTCTTTACTCAACAGCCTGTTAGAAGCAGGGGACACAGAGAGAGATGCAGTCCTGGGTCTCTTAATTGTCAATTCAGTGTATTCAGTGTGTGGCTGTGAAGGGAGTATCTCCATCTCAGCGAGATGGAGCAATTAAGCAGTGACTGAGCTGAACCTTTGAAAGGCTGGGCATGTCTGCCTTTTGTTTATGGAAGTGGGTGTGCTGTAAAACTAGAAAACGCAGAGTAGATGGTGGAGTGGATAACCAAGCCTTCCTCATCCTACTCCTCCTCCTTAAAGGAGCAGAGAAAAGCATTTTCATCACCAGCTGCAAATGTGCCCTCTTCTTCCAACTCCTCTTTAGCTCTTGTTCAGGAAGAGCACATCAAAAGCATAGGAGGGAGGGAATAACAGACAGGGAGAAGCAATTCCCATTGATGTCCCTGTTCTAAGAGTGCTTGAGCAATGATTAGATGGCAGACTATACCTGGGTGCCAGAGATTGTATAGAAGCAGAGTGAGAGAGACACAGCATCAATGTGGCAAGGTGTCACCCAGGGGCAGGAGCAGCTTGCAGAGGAGTGGAGTGAGCAGTTTTTAACAGCGTTGACAGCACTGTAGCCAATGACTGCAATGTAACAATTGTTAAAAAAGTGAGCTAGTCATTTGGGTACCACTTGCATGAGAAGACTCATGACTATCCACCACAAAGCTCAGTGGGAGCAGTACTTCAGTTACACCAGCTGGCAGCAAAAGGCCCACACTCGTCCTCCCTTTCCAGCTCTCCCCCACTCTACAAGAATCTCCATCTGCATTCACTGCAACAACTGTTGGATAGAAATCTGACAAGGGATTTGGGAGGCCCACTGATGGCACATCAAGGAGGAGGACATTGGGCAGGATTCCCTTTATAAGTCAACCATCACAGAGGTAGCAAAAAATGCACCACTTGGAGCAGGTACTAGAATAAAAAACAGGGTTGGAGTACATGTGGTTTGTAAGGTGCCTTCTGACAAAATAAAAAGAAGAATTTACAATATTATATCAAAAATATCTTTTAAATAAAAAATTTTCATCGAGTAAAACATGATATTATATATCCATGAAAGCTTCCTCATAATAACATAATTGATACCTCCAATACACTACTCCCAACACATTAAATATCATAGTGAGTATGAATAAACCTTATAAAATGTTCTCTTCAATCAATATGGCATAATGATGCCTCTTCCAGTGTTCTTTGTGGCAGTAAAAAAATTAAACGCATTTCGCACCCCAGGTGCTTCCTTAGGAATTCTAGTTATTGGAGAAAACCTTCCGAATCCAAAAGTAGCCCATACAAATGTGACTAATGGACAGCCGAGGGGACCACAGCCCAGGAAAGACGTCCAAAGGACCCAACCATGCCCCACAGGGCAATATGAGTAGTAGCCACAGAGATCACAGGATTAGAGGATGATACTTAATGTTCTGGCTATCAGGGTCCCGTAGTGCCCAGGGGTTAGGTGGTGTGTCCCATGTGGTCACCGACTGCCGCCGATGCTCACAACCTGCCTCACCTCTCCCTCTTCAATTGCTTACACTATATGCAGTGAGTCTATACAAAATTGTTGACACATGCACCAGACATAATACACTCAGATTTTTATTTCACAATAACACTTACCTCATCTCTCTCTCATACATTGTGGCCTAATAAAACAGATTACATAAAGTGCAATAAATCTATACAATATTTTTGGTTGCAGTCTTCTAATAATGCACTCTAATTTCTAATTTATTCCTTGATAAAGACTGCCCTCTCTTACATTGCAGCGTTATCAAGCTTCTTACATACTCTTCACCCACTGTGCTATATGTTTAGCTAGTGTCTCTGAAATATGGCACTGTAATTTTTTTTTAACATAACAACTGACTTGTCTCTGGAATGTGGGGTTGTGGTTTTGAAGTGTTTTTGTACACTTTCTGTGTTGGCATTTTATAAAACTTTTTAGGCAATACAGTGTGGAACTATACAAAAAGAAGAGAACAGGCTGTGCTTTGAAACTGCTTTTCCACTGTTGGGCAATTAGTATGAAATTAACTTTTATCTTTTGAAAGTACAAACCTTTTGATAATTTTTAGATCTGTTGTTTCTGTTACTCCCAGCACTCAATGCTGCCATGTTACTGCCAGATAAAACATAAGGTGTCACAGCAAAGCTACCTAAAAATACTTTTTTTCAAGTTGAAATTAATCAGATTGGGATGCTGTTGCTGTATGTAAGCCAAGGAAAAATTGTAAAAGTAAAAGAATATATTATACAACCAAATTATGTGATTCAATAATACTGGGTAGCTGATGTTGCCTGTGAGAATTGTAGACTTCCTTTACATCACATAGAGCTTAAATACATCTCCCAAGCTTGCTTGTAATTTGAAGTTTTTTTTTCCCTATGTCACCCTTGAAGATGCAGAAAACAGAGGGCTCTCCCTGGGGAGAGGTGGCTGGGACAGAAAATGGCAGCATGAAGGTGCAGGTAGGGGGGTAAGTAAAGTCACTATCTGGCAGAGCTAGCTGTTTGCATGTACTTGAATAGAGGGAGCACAGAGGAGGTTGCACAGCACTGCACAATTGTTGTGGACATGATTGCAGCCAGTAAGCCACTGATCACATTAAAAGATGTGAATCTCTTATACACTACAAGCAGACTGATTGATGAAGTAATCAGTAGGCTTTGAGTGTGAACAAGATGACAGCTGTAGTAGCTGGCAGCCAGTGCCTGTGATGGACAGATAGTGTAATGTGGAGGTTCAGAGAAAGGGGGGTGCCAGAGGGAACACTGGACAGAAAACTGGCTAAGGAGGGACTGAGCCGAGGTGAAAGTCGAAGCTGGCCGAGCGGCTGGCCAGTGGTCGGCCGACAGCCTGCTTCAGACAGCTGGGCGTAGCCAGCCATGATCTTACGGCTGGCTCCGGCCACTTGCAGAAAGATCAGCGTTCCTGGTTACCAGGGACACTGATTTCCAGACAGCCCAACTCTCCCGGGCGCTCCGGGAGTCTCCCGCTATTAGATAGCGGCTCCCGGCTGCCCAGAGAGAAACACTTTCTCCAAGAAAGGTTTACTCTGCTTGAACAGAGTAAACCTTTCCCTGCTTTTTTTTATTATTCTGACATCGAGCCGTTGGCTGCCGTCAGAATAAAAAAAAAAAGAATTCACCATAGGAATGCATAGCTAGATTCCTATTGGCTATTTCAATTTGCAATAGCCAATAGCAAACTAGCTATTGCACCCGCCCACTGCTGCTGTCAATCAGCAGAGGGGACCTGTGGTTCTCCATCAGGTCCCCTCTAGTGATTGACAGCAGCAGAGGGCGTGCGCAATAGCTAGTATGCTATTGGCTATTGCAAATTGAAATAGCCAATAGGAATCTAGCTATGCATTCCTATGGTGAAATATATATTTATTTATTTATTGACGGCAGCAGAACTTCCCGGCCAATAGAAAACAATTGGGCGGAGCTAGCTGTCACTGCTAGCTCCGCACAATCATTTTCTATTGTTTTTTTCTACTTTTTAAACTATTTTGGTACTCTGCTTGGTCCCACAGAGGCACCGAACAGCCGAGCCGAATGCTGCTCAGCGGCATTCGGCTATTTACTCACTGCTGTTCAGCATCTATGAGAATAGACCGAACGGCAGCTAGTAGCCTGCCGGAGGCTCAGCTTAGTTGATACAGGTGTTGGATTGGCTGGGTCGCCCGAAGCCACACGAAGCCACACGATGTACGGCTGATTTCAGCTGATATAGGGAATGTTTACCTTAGCTTAGTGAATATGGTGAAATGGCACTTTGCAAAGAATACCCAATCAAGTGCAAGGAATATTAAAAAAAACAATACTTTTGTTTGCACATGGTTGAGGGATTAAAGTCAGTGGAGCTTTGCCTCTTTCACCAAACTGAGGGGAAACTTCCTGTCAGAATGTTTATACTGCTCTGATAAACAGTTTTCTATTTATGAAAACAAGCAAGGATTTGTAATTAGGGAGATTCCCAACTTATTTCCACAAATCAAAATTAACACAAGTTATTTTATTTGTGCTAATTTGAAGACAAGATGAATACAATTGTATACAAAATATATATATTTATTAATTTAAAAAATCAGTGCAGAATAATAATAAAAATATAGTTGGTAACAAACAAAGAATAAGGATCAAATAATTTCAATCAATTTGATAACACAGGTAATGTGTAAAATGTAACCACAGGATATTATTCAAAATATAAATGTATAACCTTTTAACTGCAATGGATATCTTATCAGTAGCTCATAGAATAGGAAAGCAAAAGGTTCAGAATTGACATGTGACTTCTCCCAATTCAAAGTAAAGACAAATTTCCACCAATTTAATTAAATATATATCAGACTAGGCCATTGACTAGAAACTGAAATCAGTTTCCTGGAGATTATACAAATGTATATAACAAATGTATATATTTATCTCCCAAGACTGAAAGCCATAATTTGTACTGCAGTTCAAAATTATCTCAAATCAATCTAGATCCTACAAGAACTAAATGGTCTAACCGAATATATATGTGGCTAATCAATTGCCGACAGAAATATAGAAATGTATACTTTACCAGAAATTTAAAATTTAGTTGTCTGAAAGAAGTCAGCGGTCACAGTTCAGAAATAAGGGATGGTCAGTTTCTCTTTAGTTCAGTTTCCTTGGACAGCCGTCCTCAGCTTCCGACCTATACCCTTAGAATGTATTTCCTTACTTCCTTGTCTTTGCTGGATCTCCTCTGCTGGCTCCTGCTACAACTTTTATCCCCCCATGGAATGTGGGCTTGGTTTGGTCTTCCACGTGCTTATTGACGTGACTAATTACGTCAGATATATAAATTTACCATGTACCTCTTCCTTGCCATCACCACAAGGGGCACTATTGTTCTATGTAAAAGTTTGGGTAATTTCATTTAATTTTACTATTTTCTAAAGATCTTGTTGAAAGATAACCTATGACTTAAGCTTTGTACAAATCCATAAATCTAGTGGAAAGTCCATTACATGTCAGCCTCTGTCCGCCTGACTGCCTCTTCCTGGATTTACGACTTTAAGAAAGCCTCACCTTAGGCTGGGTACACACCTTACAACCATCGCATGACTTTTGTCTTGCGATGGTTGTAAGGTAATTAAAAAAACGTACGATCTGCCTATCTTGGACAGGCAGATCGTACTTGCGATGATTGCAAGCCCGCCCCGCGAGGGGCGGGCTTCCGATGACCGCAATGCTGAACGGGCAGTATGCGCTTGCGCACACCGGCCCTTCTGGCTTTTATCTTACGAACATGCTACACGCCCGCCGAAAATCGTACGATTCTCAGCGGGTTTTCGAACATGCTCGTAAGATAAAAGTCATGCGACCTTACAGTAGTAGAGGTCGCACGGCTTCCACACACCTTACGATAATCATACGATCGCGGGATTTCCCGCAATTATGGTACGATTATCGCAAGGTGTGTGGGCACCTTAAAGCAATTATCATTCTTTCTCAAATTCCTTAAAAGTGAAGTAACTAGTTTCCAGATACAGTGGTTCTTCACACATTAAAAGAAAAGAAAAATGCATTGGCATGTATCACCTAATTCTAGGCACTTAAAATATAAAACCCGCATATTAATAATACATACTAATATATTTCAATGGGTACACTCAAACAATATATAATGAATATAGTTTGGATATTATAAAAGCACATGTATAACATTTTACTTGAAATTAGTCAATAATGTTACATCAGGCAACTTTTAAATAAGCCCCATCTTCTATTCATTGAGAGAGAAAAAAAATCTTTAGACATTCCAGTCTCTTGTACATTGTCTTTTGTAGAGGCATGAAGGATCTTTATGGTACCTGTCTGAGACCCCCACAATTTACGACATGAGAATGTTTATGTTAAGATTCCTGACTTTTCTGTGAGAGTCTTTGGGGTTGATTTACTAACCTTATAAACACGCCACGAACAAGTATACACCTCTGTAGTGTGTTCCCTCCCAGTATGATCTATTGGTGGAATCTAGACACCTTTGTAGTATATAAACACCCATCAGGTGTGTTGTGCAAAGCCCTGCATGAATTGCAAGGTGATGTTGTGTAAATTAGCTCTACATTGTGTTGCTTGCGTTGATGAATGCAGGAATGTAAATGCATGAGCTAACCATTTTTGTCTAAACTGTGAAGCAGCATTATATATGCATCATGTGCATGATTTTTCCATATATGGCATTAGTGGAAATATGCTTTTAGAGACTTGCATGCCGCTATTAGAGCGGCGTGTAGCCTATGGCGCATGCTACATGACGCGCACATACGTAAATACATAAAAACGTGCCATAACAACGTGAAAATGTGACACGTTGCTCGTGTTTGGTTGATAAATACAATTTGATATTTCCTTCTTTAGCTATGATATACAGTATATATTATATAGCGACTGGTTCATTATCCTTCAGTTGGCTAAATGTTAATGAACAATCTCCAGGATCATGGTATTCTGCTATGATTGGCAGGACCAATGAATGCGGAGAAGCTCAGGATATAAAGATCTGTAAGCTAAGAGAAAACATCACAATGTTAAATCATTTATCACATTCACTTGAAATACTTATTAAGTCTCTTCTTCGGCATCACCATCCAGTATTCTTAATTGAGACCTAGGATGACAAGCACGCAAGTGATTGACATGAACCCATTTTTCTGTAAAACCATCATTCTTAACAATTTTTATTTTGTAAACCACGGGTGAGATTTTGTTGATGTTGTAAGGACCTTTCCATGACGGAAGAAACTTCTTTTCTTTTACTCGGTCTCGAGCAAAATTGTAAAGATACACCTTATCACCTATCTCATACTCCTTCTTGGTGGTTTTGAGATCATAATAAGTTTTATTACTTACGGCTGCTTTTCTCCGATAAAGGGTTTCTCATTTCCATGGTCCGATATACAGGTTGATTTTATAGGTCCTGTCACAAGGTCACCCAGGGGAAACAAATACATGTTAACGGTTACTTGTGTTTTTACCAAGTGGGTAGAGTGTTTACCGGCTCATAATAACACAGCTGAAACATGCGCCACTTTGCTTATTAACCATGTATTTTTCAGATTTGGGCTACCATTAAGGATTGACATGGACCGTGGACCGCATTTCATAAGTGAGGTAATGTCTAAGATGTGGAAGTTAAAACGGAAATTACACATTGCTTATAGTCCAGCATCTAGTGGATCAGTAGAGCGCTAAACCAGTCAATTGTTAACATCCTTAAGAAATGAATTAAGGAATCAGGTAAAGACTGGGACATGAAATTGCCTTTAGTGCCCATGGCTATCAGGGCCACTCCAAGTGCTGCTACTAAAATGTCACCCTTTGAGCTAATGGCAGGTAGGAAAATGGTACTTCCACAACATCTGTTGTATCGCACATCGGATCATAACCTGATCAATGCAGCCTCGACACATCAGTATGTGGAGAACCTTTGTCAACATCTTCAACATGCTTTTGCTTTTGTATGTTTAAGGATACCAAGAATAGGATTATTATAAGAACTGTGCACCGATCTTATAACGCCTCTTTCCTTGAGATTCCTTATAATTTCCGCTGGCGAATCGTAACATGCTAGTGGAAGACGATATTGCTTGATATAAACAGGAGGTGCCTTTGGATAAGTATGAATTCTGGCAATGTGTATGTCTGTTAGACCACAATCATAGGAATCTTTAGCAAAAATATCTTGAACTCCAGGAGGACTTCTTTTAATTGTTGGCGCTCCAGGTCATTAGAGCATCCATCGGCTAAAGATATTTGCTGCTGGACCATCTCCAGAAATCCTGGAAAAACTTCAGATTGACCTATTTCATAGGCTTCCTCAAGCCTGTCAGTGAGGTCATGATTTGACTTACAAGCTTTCTCGATAAACGCACAATATTCCTCGGCTTCCCGCTCATTTAGTGTATGATCAAAGGTGAGGGAGGATTCCTCCACCTTGCAGGTACCTTCTTCAGGACTAAAAGGATAAACTGAGTTAATGGTGAACAATCCTTCAGGAGAAGAATAAAATGTCTGTTCAACCATTTGCTCCTCGGTGAGATATATTTCTGGTATTAGGCCAATAATTACATTTTGAAACCCAAAAGTATAATAATCTGAATCTAATGCCAAACCAATATTGGTGTCTTTAGACAATTGGACTTCATTTGGCGTACCGTTATTAACAATGATTTGGGTTTTGAATGTATGTATGTTTACCATGGGTGTAGGATTTACTGAAATTCCTAGTTGTTGCATCCTGTCTGAGAGGCATATTAATGCATCAGGATTCTTTAATTTGTGGCCTTTTGATACCTGGATGGGTAACAGGAAATGATTAGTACCTGGAGGGATGATAACATTTTGTGGTACTAATTCACTTACTGCATATGGCAGTATTTGGGATGATTTGAGGGCTTCATGTTCGCTAATGAAACTACATGGATTACCTTTATTTTTTTTTTTTTTTTATTTTTTTTAACAATGAATTTATTAGGTTTTGTCAATAGGATTACCTTTAATCTAGTCCACAATGGAATTCACCAAATCCACATGTATAGCAAAGCGATGTAATATATCGTTGCCAAT
The DNA here is from genome assembly GCF_000935625.1 of Nanorana parkeri. Classification (NCBI taxonomy): domain Eukaryota; kingdom Metazoa; phylum Chordata; class Amphibia; order Anura; family Dicroglossidae; genus Nanorana; species Nanorana parkeri. The sequence goes on from NW_017307754.1 coordinate 177,952, forward strand.
GTACATATGACACCGTGGCTCATTGAGTACCAGGAATAAATGAGTGGCTGATTTACCCCCAATGGAAATGGATAACATGCATTTAGCAATTACATTATGACTGTTAGAGTCATCATCCAAATCATGGACCCAGTTATCCCGAGGGTTTGGATACCTAATTACTTTAGGATTGTCCATCTGTTTTAGTAGGTCCCTACTAATGTAACTGTTTTCCTGGCGTAAATCCAGTTTAGCCCTTTTAGTTCTTCCCAGGTCAATAACCTGTAGGGGAAAGAACACATCATCATTCATCTTTTAAATTCCTGCTAGGAATTGGGCATGATCACTGAACCCAGTAGAGTCAGTATTTTCTTGATGGAGGTGAATGGTGAGAACATCATGGGTTCAGCAGAGAGGACGTTGGATAACTTTTCCAGCTGATCTACCAACACATCAAATTGGCTCTGCATTTGATCATGTAAATTGCTTCCATTTTTCCACTGACCCTTAGGAGGTGGATTTTGGTAATTAGAAGCCTGAGACTAACCAGAACCTTCTGATTCAGAACCATTTGGAACCTTTTCCGGGCCATGCTGGAACTCTCTGAAATAACCTCTCTGATATCTCCTGAAAGGGGGGAACCGCCTTTTTCCATACTGATGCTTTTTACCTGGGTCTTCATCAACACTTGGTACCTTATTATCTGGATTGGGTTTGGCCTTGTTCAATTTAAGAGTACTGGGGTTCTTAACCACTTCAGCATAACTCCTTTTTGGGGCTTCAAACTGTCCCTGTTAAAACCTTTTTCTGGACCAGAGTTTTTGCTGCTTTTTGACAGTTTGTTTGTGCGCGTTCCAGACCAGAAAAAATGTGGCACGCAGTATTTTTCTGGTCTGGTCTGGAACTGACTGTGATGGTGTGAACTGAGGCCAAGAAGAGCATAGGGAAACATTGGGATGCATTTTAGGTCCAGGAACAATCTGGTCTGGAAGTGATCTGGAGGTGGTGTGAATGGGCCCTGAGGCTGGGTTCACACCATTTTCCGGACCAGATCTGGAACATAGTACATTGCATTTTTACCGCAATTTTGCAGCGATTGAAAAATAATACTTTTTTTTAGCTTAAAATGGTCTTACAGGTGCGTTCCAAGCATTTTTGATGTGTTTTAATGCGTTCCAGTGCAGTGTATTTTCTTGGTCTGGTTCGGAACGGATTGCGCTGGTGGGAACAGAGACAAGAAATAGCATAGGGATACATTGGGATGTATTTTAGGTCCAGAAACAGTCTGGTCTGGTCTGGAGGTAATCTGGATGCGGTGTGCCTAAAAGGCAGACAATAAACATTTTATTAGGAGGTTGGAAATTGCAGCCCTCAGGTTTACGGTAGAAATTATTTATTTTAAGATTTAGTCATATGTAGACCTCAAATTATATCACATCTATTAAGGATCAAACAGTATATGTGTTTATAGTATAACTGAAGAGAATATTTAAGTGTACTTGAGGTTTTTAAAAGATTATCTGAAAAGAAAACCACACATTTTAAATTCCAGCACATTATATACATATTGTAATCAATTATAAGTATCTGAGCATACATGAAACACGAGGGACAATGCATGGACTTTTCTCACAAAGAAATGTAATGTCATTTTAAATAAAAATTGGCAATATTTTTTTTAATGTCATTCATAGTATGGAATGATCTGCTGTCCCTTACAACTTGAATGTCTTAATTGCATGTACTCATTAAAGAATTTCAATATACATTTTAACCCCTTCGTGACTGACGACGTACAGTGTACGTCGCACAAAACTGAATAGAAAGCTAATAACTAGGATAATATATTCAACACCTAGAAATATGCTTTAAATATTTTAATTTGTAGTAAAATATGACCTTGAAAAAGACCTGAAGAATGGGGTACAAAATGTGATTGTCTATATTTTTGTTTGGATTGTTATTCTAACTAAACAGCTAATTCATTTATAAGAAAGGCTAAAGGTCTGACAAGTAAACAGAACATAATGAACCAATCAGTCTTAAACAGCATAGAATGAGACCAATATGCCAGATGTCATAGACCTTGTAAAATATGGTATGCTTCATTATTTCTAGACTGCCGTTTTGGTACTTGTACATGCTGTTATGTTATCCATCACTAGATTTCTTTAGAGACAGAATTTTTGCTTTGCTGAAGTGAATTTTAAGCATTTTCTACATAGAAACTTTAACACTGACACATTTTGCTTCACCTAACAAATGTCATAGAAATATTTGTACGGCATTTTGCAGTCATAGTAGAAAAGACACAGTGCAAGCTTATTTAAAATGCAAGGAACAATGTTCAGTGTACAATTGTGTTGACAACTATAATAAATAAAATCTGGCTGCTAAGGGTAGCTGTGGTTTGCACATCATTATTACTATGAGGGTTATTCACAAAGCTGCCAAAGGATCTAGCCGTAGCTTCGGCTGATCCTTCGGCTAGCTTGGGCCCCAGCACCCCTTCGGTTCAGTAGAACCGAAGGGCTGCTGTACGGGCTATTTACTATAGCCCGTACAGCTCCCGAATTTGGCCGAGCGGCTCAGTCGAGCTGAAGGCAAATGCTTTGGCTCGACTGAGTTTAAAACACAGCCAAATGAGTGTGCCATGATGCCTTTCTACTGTTCTACTGTTCAAAGCCCATTTCGTGTGCACCTTACTGTATAACTGGTAACAAATTGTTGAGTGCGTTTGTCGTTTGTTTTGCTTTACCGATTTGGTGCAGCGACGCATGGGGTTTCTCAGCTGCCAATGGGATGTGCGGGAAGGTTAGGAGGGACCCCCATTAAAAAAAAAAATGCCCTGACCAATCTTAGCCTGTCTCCCCCCTGATATCGGCCGATGCCCTGTTTATTTTCATTTTTCTTGCGGCTGGTGTCTGAATACAACGAATAAAAAAGCATCAAATAACAGGGGAAGCATCAGGCGGGTGCAAAAGCCAGCCTACTATTGACTATTCCAATTTGAAATGGCCATTAGCAGCTTAGCTATTCATTCCTATGCTATTTGGTTTTTCTTTATTTCTTTACTCTGACGGCAGCCTGCAGCAGCTGTCAAACTAATAGAAAATAAAAACATAGCAGGGGAATCAGCAGATAACAGGGAGCTAATGATAATGCTGTGATCTGATATCACAGTGGATTCGCCAAGTTCTCAGTGTGTAATGACAGTTCAGCGTCCCCTTCAGCGTACAAGGTAACCAGGGGCCGCTGAACTGTCATTACCAGGGACGTGCGTTCAGGGGAGGCAACCCATCCTTTACACTAGCTTGGGGACGGGTTGGGGTGGGGCTTCGGCTGACTGGGCAGAGCTTCGGTCGGCAGGAGGCAGAGCTTCGGGCGGTGTGGAAGCTGGTCCCGGCCAATAGAAAACAGTTGGGTGGAGCTAGCTGTCACTGCTAGCTCCGCCCAATCATTTTCTATTATGTTTTTTACTTTTTTTAACTGTTTTTCTATTTTGCTCTGTACCACAGAGGGCGGAGCTAGCTGTCACTGCTAGCTCCGCACAATTGTTTTGTATTGTTTTTTTCTACTTTTTTAACTATTTTTGAAATTCTGCTCGTGCCACAGAGGAACCGACCAGAACAGCCGAGCCGAATGACGCTCAGCTGCATTCAGCTATTTACTCACTGCTGTTCGGCATCTATGAGAATAGACCGAACAGCAGCAAGTAGCCTGCTGGTGGTTCGGCTTAACCGATCCAGATGTTGGATCAGCTTAGTCGAACTCCTTCTGCACTTCGGGTCAGCCGAACATGCTGAGCATGTTCGGCCCACCCGAAGCCACGCGAAGCCACCCGATGTACGGCTGAAATCAGCGTACAAACCTGAAGTGAATAGCCGAACAGCGTTCGGCTCACTTCAGGTCGGTTGTTCACTTGGCTGCCTACGGTAGCTTAGTGAATAGACCCCTTTGTCTTTTACTTAGTGGATGTGATCTTCAACTAACAAGCTGCCAATCACATCCAAACAGTATGTACTGTAAACTTGCTGCTCCTGTCCACAGCTTTGTGAATGTGATTAAGCAGCTGAATGGTAGATAGTCACATCCACAAGTCTAAAGTGTCCCTCCTTAGCCAGTTTTCTGTCCAGTGTTCACTCTGTTCACGTAAGATCATGGCTGGCTACGCCCAGCTGTCTGAAGCAGGCTGTCGGCCGACCACTGGTCAGCCGCTCGGCCAGCTTCGACTTTCACCTCGGCTCAGTCCCTCCTTAGCCAGTTTTCTGTCCAGTGTTCACTCTGGCACCCCCCTTTCTCTGAACCTCCACAATAAACTGTCTGTCCATCACAGGCACTGGCTGCCAGCTACTACAGCTGTCATCTTGTTCTCACTCTAAGCCTACTGATCATTTCAGCAATCAGTGTGCTTGCAGCATATAAGAGGTTTACATCTGTTAATGTGATCAGCGGCTTACTGGCTGCAAATCATATTCACAACAATTGTGCAGTGCATGTGCAACCTCCTCTGTGCTCCCTCTATTCAAGTACATGCTGAGCGGCATTCGGCTATTTACTCTGCTGCCATCTAAAAAAAAAAAAAAAGAATTTCACCATAGGAATGCATGGCTAGATTCCTATTGGCTATTTCAATTTGCAATAGCCAATAGAAAAATAGCTATTGCACCCGCGGTCTGCTGCTGTCAATCACTAGAGGGGACCTGATGAAGTACTGCAGGTCCCCGCTGCTGATTGACAGAAGCAGTGGGCGTGTCTTTAAAGGGATACACTACTGAAAAAAGTGCATGTATTGCAGAAATATGTTGCATGTTATGTTATTTATGTTATCCAATCATAAAATTTTCATCTAAAACACTTATACTTTTATAAAATCCTAAATTTTTTAATGTAAGTCTTAAAAGTAAATTCTTGACTGTTCATATGAGCTGTTATTTAGGCATGATGGTTACCACCAACATTTATAAGAACATGCACTGAAACCTCTAAAGTAGCCTGTTCTTGACAAACTGTTTCCCCAAGCTCTGGAAATTTGTGCATATTTTCAAACTTTCATGTAGTAATGCAAGTGTGTTAATTGGTTACACAGTGAAACAATCACATTGGTCAATTTCATGTAAATGTAAACCCATGCACTCCTAAGACTGGTGTTCATATTATTGATATAGTTAGTCCTGACACTGCATGAACTTTGGTATTATTTTTTGGGTAATAGAAGGCTTCTCTTTTAGTGAATGACCTTTTTCATGGAAATGTACTTAAATCTGCACACTTATCATGCAATGTCTGATTACTTGTTTTGGCAATCATGCATATGCAAATACATTTATGATTTACTTGTGCAATATAAATTATTATTCTTGTTGAGATAATGAATCAATCAAGAGGTCATGTGGGGGATATTCTAACTAATTCTAACTAAATGTATTATTTGTTCCATATTTTTTCTATTGCTTTGTAAATAAACAGCTTTAAATGTACCCTTTACAAAACCAAAACAATGTTGTATATTGGCATTTACAAAATAGGCTTTCATTAGGAGTTTTGTTATCAAATTAAACCCCTTTTTATTCATGTGAATACAGGTGAATGAACTTGATATTTCTTTTTCTTGCAAAGCCCTCTCAATATTCCCCTAGTAAGATCTCATTTTACTTTATAAATTAGCAATTATTCTGAGTCACTGCTAGTAGTGTTACTGAAAATGGACAGATGCTTATTATCAGTTATGTTTCAGTCACAAAATAAAAGTAATATCTGTCTCAATGCTAATGGTATTTTAAAATTATATTATTATTAAGTAAATTTAAAAGTAATATAATCTGAATGGGAAATAAACCACATACTGATTAGTTCTTATTCTAAATTTCTATTATGAATGTGCAATAGCCTTTAGTAACAATTTAGAATCAATATTTTATTGGGCTGACTTCAGCAGGGCAAAATCTGATTGGTTGCTATGATGTTATTGCACTGGGGCATATTTATAAAGCAGTGAGTGTGGCATTTGCCAATCATTCACTGCAGGTAAAACAGCCATTGTCATTTAGACGCATGCGTATCCACTAAGTGCATGTCCAGTCAACATATTTTTTTAAAGTTTTAGCATGGAGAAAGATTAGAACCTTTGTTAGGTTTGACTGCTTTCTGTAGCTCCATTAGAGTGATTTCTCCTCTCTTCATCGGGATGTGCTGATGAAGTCAACTATTGGATGAAACGTGTAGACATAAATCTAGCTCAGCTCCAATCACGATGTGGTATGACTGAATGACAGACGTGTCTCACTGATGAACGGTGCTTTTCTCCCTACATCCTCGGTGGCTGCTGTGTGTCATAAACAGTACACATCTGCAGGTGCGCTTCATGATGATTAATGCCTAGAATTCAGATGCCGACTGTCATGGTACTAGGGATGTGAGCCCATAGGCGTGCAGGTGACATGGGATCCCCCAGGGTGTGGAATCTAAGAGCCAGCTGGTGTTCTGCCAGGGACCCCCTCACGGAAGTTTGGACTTAGCAGCATGCTGACCCCAGGTCATGACCCCCAGGTTCACCCTGCTCGTGTGGAGAGTACCCAAAGACACAGGACACAGTGCAGGCACAGATGGATGGATGGCTGGAGCAAAAGGAGATTCGGATAACAAGCCAGGGTCAGGGCGGTCAGCAAACAAAAGTAATCAGGAGAACTAGCCAAGTCGGTACACAAGAGATCAGTCCATGGGAAGTCATGTTAGGAATAATTGCACAGAAGGGTAGCTGTGCGGAAGGACAGCTGGTCGGAGCCAGCCATGATCTCATGGCTGGCTCCGTCCAGTTGTAATGACAAATCAGCATCCCAAATGACCTGGGGACGCTGCTCAGTCATTAAACAACAACAATTGGGCGGAGCCGGCCGTGACATCACAGCCAGCTCCATCCAGTTATTCATTGGCTGGGACTCTAGCAGGTGCCAGCCAATAGGAAACAGTTGGGAAGAGCTACCAGTCACTGCTAGTTCCGCCCATTTGTCATTTTGTTTAAAATATCTTTATTTTTTATTTTACTATTTGTTCACGTTTTTAAAATATTTTTTCAATCTCTTTTTTTGTCACTCTTTTCACTGATTTTCTATTATGCTCGGTACCTTGGAGGTACCGAACTGAATAGCCGAACCCAATGCCGCTGGGTGGCATTCAGCTATTCACTCACTGCCATTTGGCTCCAATGAGAATAGGGGCGAAGAGCAGCAAGTGAACTGCCGAAGCTTCAGCTCAACTGATCTAGATGTTGGATCAGCTGAGTTGAAGTCCCTCTGCACTTCAGCTCAGCTGAACATGCAGAGCATGTTCGGCTAAATGAAGGCAGCCAACGCAACGAAAAAGACAACACAGGATGGCAATTTTTTTAACTCCAAATCTTTATTAAAAGATATAAAGCAAATTCAGGGAGCAGGTATACAAATCAATACATAGAGATAAGGTACATAGAACAACAAGAGGAGAGAACATATCAAGATACCATCCAAAAAGTACTATTCTGAGCATAAGACAATGCAGCATCATGTGAAGGATCCTGATGACAGAGTTATTTACCCATGACTGCAGTAACCTGCAAAAGAATATTAACCAGCAGAATTAATTGTTTCCCTTTGCCCCATGCCCACGATACTGGCCAAAGGCTGTACTTGCATTGATTTGAATAGTGTGGTATGTAGTTATAGAGATGCTTGGTATATAGCCCTATTCCAATCAAGCTCTGAAGATACATTTTACTACCAAAAATGTAAATATAGGAAAAGGCTGATGCTCTGGATCTAAAGTAAGCAAGCTGGGGTGAGGGGTGGAGATTAGCACAGCTTAGCTTAGCAGGACTTGCACCAGGGAGAGCATGGTTAGTGAGTTCAGACTTGATAGCTCAGCACAACAGTTTCACTTACTTATAAATATAGATAAGCTTTAGCCCTAACAGAATAGGCTGTTCACCAAGGCTGAACATTCCGCAGAAAGTGATAAACATAGTAGCAGTATTACTACCGTTATTATATGCAACAGATTCCCTAAGGGCCATTGGTTACCAGGAAGATAGAAGCCACGGGTGCCCTGGCAACCAGTGGCAAACCATGGCCCCATAAAGAAGTTAGCTTGATGATTCCCCATTATCCCCTGATGGCTGAATGTAAACAAATGAGCTTATTCACATGAGGGAAGTCAGATATCTAGGGGGCCCCATCATTTTAAAAAGGGGTTTCCAGATTCTGATAGGCCCCCACCTGTAGACTTCCACATCCTCTTGGGGACTGGATGTGGGAAATAGGCCCATGTTGAGGGCATGTGGCCTAGTATTGTTCCGCTAAGGCTGCTCAGATAAGGGTATGAAATTGAATTCAAGGGGTACCTCAGGTTGATTTTGATTTAGTTTTTCTTGTGTGTGGGGATTCCCTTAAAAATGATAGGAGACCCAAATAGCCTGGAATGGATTTTATGAACCCCCACATAATTATTTTTAATGGGGTCTAGTATTTATGAATGGAATTTGTGTCTATTTATAAATGTCTGGTGTAGATTAATGGTGAATGGAACTACAGCCACTTTGTAAAGTACTTTAAATGGTATTGTAAGTTTTGCTGTAGTACACTGTATACATCATACAGGTGCACCACTACATAGGAAGGTTTAAGAATTCCACAAAGATGTTATTTAAAGGAATTGTGCATTTTTTTGTATAACATTTCTTTCTTATTTCTATATATAACAATATAAACATATACACATGTAAGCATTTTGTTAGGAGACTCTTCCAGGAAGAAATACAATCAAAAACAGAAGAGAAAAATATTCATAACTTCTTCCTAAAACAACCACCAAAAAAATTCCATTTAATATTAAAACCATTCTTCCTCACTAAGGGTCTCCACTAAAAAAAGCAAGGGAAAAGACAACCTAAAATCCCTGGGTTGATGTGTAATTTAAATATTGCTCTTTAAGCATTATTTTAAAAGCCTCTCCTCACCAAGTGTTTTTTTTTGCACTTGGACATTTTCCCCCGGGACAGTTCACAACATCCTTTCCTTGACTTGAGGGGTCCCCATGCTGTTTTCTGCAGCAAAAAATGAGCCACAATGAAATTTACTTTACCAGTGGACAAATTAAATAGTATTTTTTTATTTGTAAATGTCATTTTTACTTTTGTACATCCTACTTATGCACCACTTCACGCACAGGATTATAACATCCCCCAAGTATGTAATGTAAAGCAAATGTGCATTTTTTTGTTGCCCTTTAAGTATTATGAAAAGAGCTCCCCTCCACCAAATGGTATTTTTCTCTTTGACGATATTTTGCCTATTAGCTTTGAAAATAGTCAGAATTGATTTGAAAGATTTGGCTCCTCTTGACTCCACTGGAGTTTGGATTAACATCTAGAATTTAGGAACAGTTAAGCAAACCCCCCTTGAACTGCACTTTACTTATAAATGATGCATTTAACAAAATTTCAACAAATCTGCCATATTTTGACAAATATCAACAAAATCCATCAAAATCAATCGGGAGATTGCAAATTTATGTGGACTTTTAAACCTTTTCCCTAAAATTTTTAACCTATAAGCCATAATCCATGTCCTCTTGAACTAGGCATAATCAAATATTTTAAATAAATCATCTTTGGAGTAGGACCCCAAGGTGTTGCTTTTTATTTTCACTTTTGACTAAACTTTACAAAGTTTTGCATTTTTTTTAAACAATCTCTTTTTAACCATTCTATACTACACATTAAAATCAAAGCTTTCTGTGTTGAAATTTTTCAAATTGGTGAATAACAGGTAAAATTCAGCTAATAGAAAACCAGTCTTTTGTTTTTGATTCTGTGCAACCTCCATCTAATGTTTCATTAAATGGGGGGGGCGGAGCTTGCTCATGGCGGCGATCGGCAGCACATTCTATTAGCTCCTGCTTCACGGACCAGGCATCTACCCTAATTGCCCTTCTCTACCACCCTTTCAAGTCCAGATGGGTGGCAACACAAAGAAAAAACCTCCAGGATCCAAACAAACATCGGCTAAGCCGCCCAAGCCAGATATGAAGGCTTTCTTTCAGGGATCTCAGGACCCGAATGGCCGGCGTGCCGGCAACATGACCTCTACACGTGCTACTCCAGCGTCCCCGACTCCCTCGATACTGCACCCAGAGGACTCCCCTGCCTCCTCGCATCATGTCACAGCTTCCTCGGACGAGGAACAAGACGAGGGAGAATTTAGAAGAGCTCTCACACATCTACCCACGAAAAGGGATATGGAGTCTCTCTTCTCCCGGTTTGAGGCCATGCACAAAAGGGACATGGCGGACCTCCGCGAAGCAATACACGGCTTCCATCGCCGCGTAGAGGCCATAGACGACACCCTAACCTCTCACCGTACTGCTGTGGAAGACCTCCGATCCCTTGCATCTCAACAACACCATCAGCTTCAAACGATATGGTTCCACATGGATGATATCGAGGACAGGGGCAGGCGCAACAATGTGCAGATCCGCGGCATCCCTGAGGCCACAGTCAACGCCGAATTAGAGCATACGGTATGTGGCATATTTAACTTACTACTAAGGCACTAGAACTAGATAGAGTACACCGGGTACCTGGCTACCTCAATCCTGCTATGTCCCAACCAAAGTGATATGACATCTACTACACACATTGCAATGTGGCTCAATAAGAACACGAGTCGATACGGGACTTATTACGATATAGATGGGTATTGAGATGCCACGACATTCATCCTGCGGCTACCAAGTATACCGTGATATCTAGTATAACTTTTAGATACAGTCATAACAAATATATTGTATGAAAGGGTAAACATAGTGGTACCACTAGATACTGAGACGGGGCGATAGCGGAGTGCCATGCACTAACCCCAATTTCTTCCTGTTGGTCTGGCACTCCCTCCCACCTTTTATCTCTAGTTAACTAACATACCACCACTGATGTGTTACTAGATGACTGTTGCTCAGCTTAGACTCTGTTGTTTTGCAGTATCTTGTGTTGTTTCCTTGATCTGTACACAATCAGAAGGGTATAATTACGTTTAACATTACTTATGCCCACCAGATGCCTGGCCCGGTTGCAGATACTGCTACCTGAGCCACTCCTACCCCACATAGGCCTCACGCCTAAGGACGAAGGTTACTTGTTTTATTTTTGTTTTCGTCTCTTGGCGCGTGTTCTTGGGGACTCGTACCCCGTTTAGTGATTGGTTTGTAATCCGATACTACCTAACCCCTTCCCCCTTTTTTTTTTTGGTCTCAACTCCTTTACCATATGCACAAAAGCAGGGCCCATATCCTTTTTTTTACAGGAAACGCACTTCAGAGGACCTCAGGCTCCTTCTTTGTCTTCCCGCTACTATCAAGAAGTATACTTAAGTAATAACCAGACCAGCAAGTCTAAGGGTGTTGCCATCTGCTTCCACAACTCTGTTCCCTTTTCTGCCTCCGGGGTGGAGAGCGACGAGGAAGGCAGATATGTGTTCGTTAAGGGTACCCTACTCGCCAAAAAGGTGACGTTCGCCAACATCTACTTGCCCAATCAGTCTCCAATACCATCTTTACTCTCTATTTTGGACAAATTGGAAGATTTTTTGGACGGCCTTCTCGTACTAGGGGGTGACTTTAATTTCACCATGGATCCTTCTTTAGATTCCTCAACCGGGAAGTCTCATACCCCATTATCCCAGCTCAATAGACTTAGAAAAAAACTACATAATTTACAACTAATTGACATTTGGCGTACTTTAAATCCCTCCTCCAGGGACTACACATTCTATTCCCACCCGCACCGCACCTACACTAGGATCGATTTCTTTCTTATCTCCCATCACCTACTCACATGGGGCCCCAAGGCCACTGTCAATTCCCAACTATGGTCCGATCACTATTCCATATCCCTCTCACTTGTCCCTCCGAACAACGGTCAATGGCCTCCTCTCAGAACCTATACCCATCTGTAATGGCCCCCGTCAGGGTTGTCCTCTCTCTCCATATCTATACGTCCTTGCTATGGAACATCTGGTGGAGGCCATCAGATCAAATCCATCGATCCAAGGTATCCGTGTCGCCGATGTCGAACATAAAATGAGCCTATACGCGGATGATTTGCTTCTATACGTTCGGAACCCTAGAATTGGATTCCCCTCTGTTGGAAGAGTTCCGCAAATTTGGCAGAGTCAGCAATTTTAAAGTCAATTTACACAAAACAGAAGCCCTTGACATATCGCTCCCTCCTTTAGAAGCCTCGCGACTTCAATCTCAATTTCCATTCCCATGGCAACAACATCACATTAAATACTTAGGGATCCTTATCCCCCCCAATTTAGACTTCTGTAGACTCAACTACCTGCCCCTCCTACAAAAAACCATCACTAAGCTACGTTACTGGAGCTCTCTCAAACATACCTGGCTGGGTCGCATGTCCCTCTTCAAGATGGACATTCTCCCCCGCTTCCTGTACTTGTTTCAAACGGTACCCATATCCCCCCCGGCCACCTTCTTTAAACAACTAAAATCCTCCCTTATTAAGTACATATGGGCCTATAAACCCGCGCGACTAAGTTACTCCATTCTAACCAGACGTAAGGAGGACGGAGGCATGGGTTTACCAGATTTGAAAGTGTATTACAAAGCCGCCCTTCTCACTCATATCCTCGACCACATATTTAATGTGGAACACAAACTCTGGGTGTCCCTGGAGACGCACATATCCCCCACATCTCCGTGCTCTATGCCCTGGACTTTACCCCTCCGTAGGCCACACCCGAAACATCTACCGTTCTGTATTCCCCCTATGCTAAAAGTGTGGGATACTCTACTAAAAGATGGGGAACTCTCTACCTACCTGGGACCCCTGACCCCTATCATGGACAATCCATCCTTCCCTCCGGGTTTGATGTCCTCTTCTTACCTACGATGGAAAAGAGGGAAACCATCTCCTATCTCAATGGCGCTTTCCTGCACCACTCTCAAACCCTTAACTGACCTTCTCCCTGAGGGAAGAACGGCCCCAGGACTGTGGCTCCAATACCTCCAACTTAGCAGCCTCTACCAATCCCTGACCTCACATACCAACCCTCACAGGCCACTCACCCCATTTGAAATTATCTGTATGTCTCATGACCCTCCTACGCATACTATTTCTCTACTATATCGGATTCTGTGCTCCGCACAATCCACCCCACGCCCATACTTTATCAAAGCATGGGAACACGACCTGACCTTGCACTAGACCTCACAGACTCAGAGATCCGCCAAGCCTTCCTTTTCACCCACAAGATATCCATAGCTAGCTCAATTGGTTCTTATTATTTTTTCCTCCATTTTGTCAAATGTAATTGTTGAAAAATGCTCTCAATAAAAACTTATTACGTAAAAAAAATGGGGAGCACTTGACTGCACTCCAAGTTGAGATTTTGAGCCATTAAAAGAATACCAACGCCTTATTTGCAATCACAGAAGTTGAAAGCTAGAATAAAATGGGTAGAGCAAAAGTTGGTAGATGTTATTCCCTGGGTTAACTATGTTTTCTTTTTTTTTAATTGAGGGTAATTGTATTTTTTCTGCTTCATTCTGTAATTTATTGATTTCTCTATGCACACGATTGGCATTAAAGCCCTCATATTGACATCAAATTTGTATTCTTTTTCTAATGTGTTTAATAATACCTAAATAACAAAAAAAAAACAATAGAAAAATAGGGTCAGAGGTAAAGCAAGGAAGCCAAACTGTATAATATTATATGTGACAAAACACAACTTACAGTGTTGGCTGAAAATAAAAAAAAATCCATACCCTTAACAATATTTTAAAGAAAGAGGTGAAAAATCAGATATAACACACAGTAAGCTTGAATTGTCTGAATTGCGGTGGTATTGAAGTAGGTTTAGCTGTGTCTGATAAAATGCTACCAAAAGCCTGAAAATAAGATAATCCTCAATGAAAGGGTTATTGTTACATTCACAAACATATTACCTAAACTTCTCAGTGCTTGATGGTTTTATCTAAAATGTTGAGTTATGGTGTTTTCTGCTTTAATGTCTATTTTTGTCCTATGCAATCTACCCATTTACACTTACAGCACAATTCTAATGGATTAACCCCTTCCCAACCGATGACGGCATTATCCCATCATAATCAATCTTTTCGTAATGACCGGATAATCCTGTCATGTGGTACAATGAGTGCTGGTCCATGAAGGGTTACTGCAGGTGATGGTTCCCTTTGGGTCTGAAGCACACCCTCAACAGCAGATCAGATGGTCACAGTCCTGTGATCACAGAAAGAGCTGATCGCTGTGATAGCAGAGCCAAGACAGCAGCAGTTTACTATGTTTTGTAAGCTGCTAGCTGGCTGTGTATTACACAAGTTAGAGACACTACACTAAGTATCAAAACCCCTGTAAATATAAAAATAACCACATAGTGCCCTCTAGTTTAAAAAAAATGTAAAAACATCAAGTTTTGTAATTTTTTTTAAGTTTAAAAAAAATATGTTTAATAAAATATTTATAAGAAATGATAGTGCCAAGGAGGCTAATAAAGATATAAGGCAAACATACCACATTCTAAAATTGTTCCACACTGATATTGTGTTCACTTTCTTTTGTTGTGGCACTAAGTTGTGTCATTAAGGGGTTAAACAAAAACTTGTTTACTTCTATTTTAAATAGATTTGATTACATTTCTCCAGATTTGTCCTATCTACAGAGAACAGACAACCCTATAACCAAATGTTTATTAGACTAAAGAATGAGGAATTAGAGATTTTCTGATTCAACATTGCTAATAGTCACAGATACAACATTTGTGATGGTAATAGGTGGAACAAATTGTTTTTAACACTGTATTTAACAAGCTCTATTCTAGATACGCTATACACAGACTGCCAAACTGTCAAATATTTTTTTTTTCTGTGTAGCAAGTCCTTGGTTCTCTGAATATCCATTGTGGTATATAGTGGTTAAAAAACAATTCTAACTTCCGGTTCCGGCGCCTAATGCGGTAGACGAGCGGCTCTGAGCTCCGTCCCATGCTCCCGGCCACTCTATCTCCTGGAGCACCATCCACCTACTCACGGCACCCCGCACGGTCCGGTCACGATCAGGGACATGGAGCGGTACTTAGACAGGCAGCCAAGAGCCCGCAGGACGCTCTCGGAGCAACTCTCAGACGGCCCTGCCACCTCCAACATGGCACCTGAGGACATGCAGCAGGGAAACCCACACGAGGCTGCTGAGGGTGAGTCGCAGCAGATCGCTGCCTAACACCCATATCTTGACTATAAGCAGATAGCTGTGGAGGTTTCTAAATGCCTGAAGGCGGATAGGATTGCCATTATCGCAGATTCTCTGCATCTTCATTTGGGGAAACTGAATGACAATTTAGAGGCCCAAACGCAGCGCCTGCAGCACGTGGAATTGCGGGTGGTTGATATAGAGGCCCAGGCTAGTGGAACACAACGCAATACCACCGCCATTGCTAAACAGTTGCATGCATTACAGGATAAGGTTAATGAAGAACTAGAAAACAGGTCACGCCGCAATAACCTGAGAATCATTGGCATACCAGAGACAGTGAAACCGTTTGATCTCCGCCATTTTTGCTCCGCACAAGTGCCTAAGGCAATGGGCCTTCCAGATGTCTGCAAAGTAGAGAGGGCACACAGATTGGGCCCACCCAGAGACAACAATAAGCCAAGACCAGTTATTGTACGCTATCTGGACTATTATGACAAGCAAATCATCTTTCAGGCATACCGTGCAAAACACAACCTAATCGTGGATGGACTCAAATTGCTTTTATTCACAGATTACTCCGCAGAAACCACCAAGATGAGGAAATCTTTTCATGAGGTATGCCAATCTCTGGTGCACAAACGCATTAAATTTTCTCTGCAATAAACTGCGGTGCTGCGATTCTCTACAAGTGATGGTAAAGCCTGGAGTTTCACTTCAGCCGCCCAGGCACAAAGATTCTTGGATTCATGCCCGCAGAGGAAGAAAAAAGCCTGAACCACCCCCAGCTGCATGGAGGATGCCTCTTTTCTTTTCATTGCTGGCTGGTGCTCTGCTACAACCGGTGCTCCAGATACAAGTCACTGTTTGCACAACGTGTGCCATTTTCTACCTTCCCTTTTGGCTGTTGCCACTGTTATTGCCACTCGTGGATGGTCCTGAGTGGTCTACATGACTCCGTGAGACGGGACGGGGCCGTCTCTTTCCTCCTTCGAGCCACTCTTGTTGCTGACTGGCCACTTGGGCGTCATGGCTACCCCGACCCTCAGTCAGCTCACGACAGTTCGCATTTGGGAAAAAAGGAAGTACATATTACGGGATGTTATCTTTTTCTTTTCTATTTTTATCTTTCTGGTGTTTCTTGAATTTCCAGTTATTGTTGTTCATTGTTTGTTCACGTTCGCCCACACTCGCAGTCACCCAAAGCCTACCACGCTGCAATGGGGTCCTCCTTCTGCCATTACTGGGGGGACCATCCAATCTCATCCGCCGACCCTCTAGGTAGAGGGACCAGACTGTATGGCCACTTCGCGAGCACTGGGATGACCGAAGATGTGCCTCTTCATTTTACAATACTACTTTTTCATACATCTCTTGATGATCCGCTGCACCGATGGGACCCACCCTGAATATCATCACATGGAATGTTAAGGGACTAAAGTCGCCCAACAAAAGACGGTGAATTCTCTGCCATCTGAAATGGCTGAATGTGGACATTGCGCTTCTACAGGAAACTCATCTCAAGATGGCGGACATAGCCCGCATGCATCAGTCATGGGTTGGCACGGTCATTGGCGCTCCAGCGTCGGGCAGATCAGCAGGGGTCACCACGCTCGTCAACAAGTCTCTACCCCACACTGTCATTGATCATCAGTGTGACGAGGAGTCCGGTAGATGGTCTCTCTTGACACTTCAAGTGGGGACACAGTTTCTGGAACTCTGGAACATATACCGCGAAACTCGGACAACAAGCCCTTCCTTGACAACTTGGCTAACCGCCTATCCTCCCGCCAATCTGATCTCTCCTGATCGGGGTCGATTTCAATGCTGTACCGTCCTTCCAATAGGATTGCTCCACAGAATCTCCCTCCACAGACAAATAGCCCCCAGGATAAACATCTCTCCACCTGGATCGAAGCCACTGGCCAACTGGATCCATGGAGGTTTTTGCATCCACTGGACAGAGAATTTACACACTTTTCTCATGCGCACAACACGTTATCAAGCATTGACTTATTTTTTGCCGCTCCCACTATGATACCCCATCTAGTCTCAGTGACAGTAGAGGACCTTGTGTTGCTGACAGTTAAAAATATCGGGTCGCCTACTCATCACACCATTTGGCGGTGCCCTTCCTACTTCCCACGATGATACCTTCCAAGGTAAACTCCAACAATGGTGGCATGAGTATGCAGAAGATAATTCTGAACATATGTCTAAATCTGCCCTGTTCTGGTAAACTGCAAAGGCAGTTCTCCGGGGCAGAATACTTGCTTATGCAACCTCTAGAAAAAGATTGGTTAGGAGTAGATATGTGGAAGCTACCACAGCAGCCAGAAGTACTTATCTAGTTTACAAAGGGGACTCTACACACAACAATAGAACCGCTTGGATGTCGGCTAAACAAGAATGTGACCACTGGTTACAATAACTTGAAAAAATGCTTAGATCACACAAAGACCTAGACTTATTCAAATTCGACAATAAATCTGGTAAACTCCTGGCAAATTTAGCGATGGGTAAATCAGCAGTTACATATGTCACTCAATTGATAGATGAGGCGGGGACGTTACACTCAGACCCTTCGTCCATTAGTGGGATTTTTAGCACTTTTTATCAGAACCTATATAAACCAGAGCAGGGGGACGAGGCGTCTGCCTCCTCCTATCTGGATGCCATCTCCTTACCCACTTTGATCCCCGGAAGACCTAGACTCTCTTAATCGTGACATCTCCCCATTGGAATACAGGGAGGCCATCAAACACATACCGTGTTCCAAGGACCCTGGGCCTGATGGTTTTTCCGCTGAATTCTA
The DNA here is from genome assembly GCF_000935625.1 of Nanorana parkeri. Taxonomy (NCBI): domain Eukaryota; kingdom Metazoa; phylum Chordata; class Amphibia; order Anura; family Dicroglossidae; genus Nanorana; species Nanorana parkeri. Next base: position 196,002 of record NW_017307754.1, read on the forward strand.
CCGCCTCTCCCCTGACATATCTCATGTATTGGGGAACCTTTACCAGGATATTTTGACCAATCGCAAATATCCCCCCACCTTCAATGATGCATACATTTGCCTGCTTCCCAAAAAAGACAAAGACCCTCTCCACCCAGGCTCTTACCGTCCGATATCACTACTAAATCTAGACGCCAAGCTGCTGTCAAAAATTTTAGCAAACAGGCTGGCTGCCGTGCTCCAGAAGCTTATCTCCTCTGACCAGGTGGGATTTGTGTCAGGTAGAGCTGCTGTATCTAATGTACGCATGATTCTTCTGGATCTCGAAAGCCGCACATTGCACAAGCCTTCAACATCTTTGGCACTATTGGCCTTGGATGCGGAAAAGGCTTTCGACAATGTGAATTGGAAATGGTTATATGCTGTTATGAAACGCATGGGTATTGAAGGTACTTTTCTTGATTTTGTATCCACCATGTACATCTCACCTAAGGCCCGCATATTTACCTCTACCGCTGTATCACCACCCTTCTCCCTCCATAAGGGGACAAGGCAGGGTTGCCCACTATCCCCCCTACTTTTCAATTTGGCCCTGGAGCCGCTCTCCCGCTCACTGTCCTCCTCCCCACTCTTTTCAGGCCTTCGTGTGGGACCGCACAACCTTAAAATAGCTTTGTTTGCCGATGATATAATTCTCCTGCTCTTACACAGAGACATTCTTCGATACCTGGACCCCATACATAGTGTCAACCTTACAACCGGCTCAGTTGAAAGAGATGGTATCCTTGTTTAAAGATACGGTATGGTACCACACAGCCAAACTGAATAGATCTTTGGGTGCCCTTGACGTCCTTTAGCGACTCCCTACATTGTCAGTTCATGTCTGAAATTGCAGCTAGAAATCCTCTTAATATCCTGCTACTATTCATGACTCTACTGGGATCCCCCCTATTCCTTCTGGTCTCATCTACTAAAGGGTGCGGATGATTCTGCCAAATATACAAGGTGATTGCGAGACTTGCCTGTTGACGTTAATTCAAGACTGTTATATTTTGTCCCTTTGCACTGTTACTGTTTACACTCCATTTTTGTATAGTTAACTTTATACCAATGTACTACTGTATTGCATCTCATCTCCAGATGTGTGTCGCAGAATTGCATGTGTAAATGATGGGATGCAGAATGTACTTTGCCATATCTTATGATATGTTTTTATGAAAAATTTGAATAAAGACTAGATGCTTAAAAAAAACATAATTCTATACATGCTTTTTGTTTTGAAAAAATTTAGTAAAAGTAAATACTTCTATGAAGTGCTTATAACTGTCTGCAAACCCGTTGGGTAGAGTTCACCTAAGTTCTTGTTCTTGTGACAATAGGGCAAGAAATTAGGGTAGAGGTTGTGACCAGATTGATAGAGGGTCTAACCCTATCCTATTTTACTTTAACCACTTCAAGACCAGATGTTTAGACCCCCTTCATGGCCAGGCCATTTTTCAGTGTTCAGCGCTGCAAGCAGTTAAAAAAAACAAACAAACATTCTGTAATGGTGCCCATACACTGCACGATTATCGTACGATAATCGTATGCGATCTGTTTTTCGTACGATAATCGAGCAGTGTGAACGGAGACGTGCGACCGTTTCTACTGTACGGTCGCACGTCTTCTGTCGAAACAGCATGTTCGAAAACCAGCCGGGAATCGTACGATTCTCGGCTGGTTAGAACGGTGCTCGGAAGATAAATGCTGAACGGGCCGGTGTGCGCACGCGTGCCCGTTCAGCTTTGCGGTCATCGGAAGCCCGCCCCTCAGGGGGGTGGGCTTGCGATGATCGAGAGTGCGATCTGCCTGTCCAAGATAGGCAGATCGTACGTTTTTTAAATCCCTTTACAACCATCGCAAGACTAAAGTCTTGCGATGGTTGTACAGTGTATGGCCACCTTTACAGTCTCTGGGGTTAATTTACTAAAGGCAAATATGCTGTTCCCTTTGCAGGGGAATTTCCCTCAGCTTAGCGAAATGGGTGAAGCTCTGCTTACTTTCATCATCCAATCATGCGCAAGTAAAAATAAAGGTTATTTGCACATTATTGGGAATAGTTTGTGAAGTGAATTTGTATCACATTTACTAAGCTGAACCTGTAGAATATTTCTACTGGAGAGATTTCCTATAACTTCCACTGCTGACAGGGAGTATGGGAAACATTTTATCCAAAACAAAACAAAAAATGGCTGAAATAGGGCTTAATCATGAAGAGTGAAATTCACTTTTCTAGGTTTTCAAGCATCTTTGAAAGCTCATAGATCCCCATTTACAGTTTTGCTAAAAAAATATCAGCATGTCAATTAACTAGCATTTTTTTAGGAGCGATTGTTAGGAGAAGATTCTCTGGAGCTGTACACTAAAGCCCCAAAACTACTGCTGGCTATACCAGTCCCCTACAAGAGACCATTGTTGTCCACGCCCCTCTGCCCCACTCACCATACAAAAATCACTTCTTTAACTTTCCTTTTGAAAATGCTAGTTACCTGTCCATACTTCTGAATCAACTTGTTTCAGTACTTCCACAAAAGAAAACAAGTTCCCGCTAATGGGACATCAAAAAAGGTTCAAGGGGAAAACCCACAATCAAGTCAAAAAATATATTCTATAAATATAATTTATTTATTTAGAAACCTGAATATTCATCAAAAACGCACAGAAGTACAGTATCTACATATATCCCCCTTCCCCAAAGACACAATTACACAAACAACTTCCCCCTCCCCTAAAATATGTCTCAATAGGGTTCCAAAAATAAACAAAAAAATCCATTGTTCTCTATAGCAAACTATAAGGTGCAAATATAGAGACCAGTGTTTCCTTATAATGGTAAATATAGGTCCCAAATCCAGGTATCCAAGCAGAAAATAAGCAATGTAATGAGATTAAGCAAATTACCACATCAAACCATAGATGGTATAGATAAAGGTGAGTTGTATCCACCAAAGTACACATCCAATATGGTAACAATGTTAATATCTCCAATGGTGAGGAAATTGTGCATCCTGAGGTACTCGCAAAACAGCAAAAAGTTTCCAGGCACACTCACCAGCCAGCATGCAAAAAAACCTGTCTAACCACTAAGGTTAAAAGCAGAAGTTTAGATACACGTCTTAAGCGCGTTTTGTTCTGACATGAACTTCTTATGAGCAAACACAGCAATACTCCTGAATCAACTTGTTCAGTACTTCCTGAGTCACCGATCTAAAATAATTATGCAGATCTAACTTCAGTAAGTATGCATGATCTGCATGCTTGTTCTGGGTCAGTGACTCATAAAGTATTGAACCTAACTGGAGCAACATGGCATGATTTAAAAATGCACACACCATTGCCCACCATGCACTAAATTTCAAGTAGGATTCTGAAATATCTGAGAACTGATTGACATAAATATTTAAGAATGCAATAAGTGAAATTTCAAAATTAACTTGACTTGACAATATGTAGGCAAAAAATAGCAGTCCTGTTAGTGATAAGCTTGGGTTCAGGCCAAATCTAATCTCATCCAAAGCCAAAAGGAAACTCTCAGTGCAATCAAAGGGGTGGGATGCTGGTGACATTGACCTTATATGGCCACATGGCCATATAAGGTCAATATCAATGACTAAATATGACCATGTGGCCAAATAGGGTCAATGTCACCAGCATCCTGAACCTTTGCTTACATACAGATGTGAGGTGAGCAGTGCCCTGGCCAGGACAGGTTGGGTTGGCACTGACAGCTTTCTTCTGGGTTCAGATGAGGCTCATCCCTAACCCAAGCTCACCCAAGCTCATCACTAATTGGTTGCATATGGAATAGACATGTACAGTAAATTCTGTTTTGTTCCAATTTTGTTAAATTCAGATATTCGGATGCATCTAACACAACAGAATGCAATCGAATCAGAATGGTTGTTTAACAAAAATGTGGATCTGTCTGAATTCTGTTCAAAACTAAACTAAGGCTGGCTACACCTATCAATTTTTTTTGTTCAGCTCATGGGCTGAACACAAAAAAAATGTACCTGATTCCTCCATCAACAAACATCGTATTAACCGCGGAATTCAGCTGTTCACATTGTATTCTGACAGGTGCCACTGGCTCTGATCATTCAAAATTTTCCAGATGACTCCTTCAATCAGCAGATGAAGGAGTGCCAGCTGAAAGGGAGCAGCCAGGCCCACACATTGTGTGAAGTTTGTCCGGTATAATAAAAAAATAGCCAAAATGTGACCAGTGTATGGGCACCCGTAATCAGACATGTGACTGTTGTCTGGCCAATCACATTTTTTTGGGGGGGGGGTATTGGGGGTTGAATTACAGGCATAATGTGACATGGTCATGTGATCTCCTTTTGTGGATTGTTCTAAATGGAAAATTCGGACGGAGCCGAAATCCAAATAACAAACCAAATTGGATTTCGGGTCCAAAATCCAAAAAATTTAAGAAATATAAATCCGAATAGATGCGAAAGGAAACATGTCTAATATGGAGCAAATGAGCAATAACATACAATATGCAGGCAACAAACAGTCTAGCAGACACGCGCGGGCACAAACCAGCTGGGAATGTAAACAGCCGGTACCGGCTGTTCCATACAAGCATTTGGCTGGCTCTACAGCAGGCCAATCACTTGAATGACATTCAAAATTGTGCACCCCCCCTCCGCTACTGTGCCCCCCTCAGCTGCTGTGCTCCGCCCTTCAATGCCACTGCCGGTTATCCTGGGCACCGCTGTCTCCCCTGTGGCCCCGGGACCAGCACAGGGGGTTTAACATTCCAGTCAGCAAGTGGTTAAACTGGTGGTCAGCATATTGCCCCTAAACAGTCTGAGGTCAGTATAGTGCCCCCTGCTTAAACTACTGACCTGCAACTTCATTAGTATGTACAGTTCTTTTTAAACCTTTGACTTTTTATTACACTTCTAAGATTGTTTCTTAAATTTGTTTTCTTGACAGTTAATGTAGATTACATTTTAACTATAACAGGGCACAGTATTAATTGTAGAATTTTAGTTTTGATTTGTCTTCTTAAAGTGTGTCAATCAACATGTTTCCCTATAATTAGAAAATGTGGGAATGTACAATATATGACCTGCTTTTCTTAGGTCATAAATGTCATTAAGAAATCTTTGAAATAAATAATTGTAAATGTCTTATGTCCCTCTAAAAGTATTTATATACTATAATCAAACTGTTCTGACAATCATACAAGTAGTTCTAAAGAACTGCTTATTGCCCAACAACTAAATTGCTTTCTGTATAATTTGTAATTCAATTCTGAAAGCAACCACAAAAATGTCTAAAGGACCTGGAAGCAGTGAGAGCCACATCAGGTAATATATAATTAGGAAATATTGACCTATCACCACCAAACAAGCAATTAGTACCTGTCTTCACCGTTCTTATATCTGTACAGATTTTTGGAAACAAGTTGTAATAGCAAGTGTGGGGATTAGCTCCAAATAGTAGCGCATAAAGGACGCATCCACTCGCTGTAATCTTCATTCAAGGGCTTCATTGCCCACTTTTATTAAATGAAAGTCCACAAAACAGAACAATTACCCTCGCAGGGGTTCTTTAGCATCTCATGGCATCACCTGCCCATCCAGCCTCCTGGCTTTGCATTGGCAGCACCGCTGCTCCGGCCTCAGCCCACTGTCTGTTCCTCCAGACAGCCTCAGTCATGTGCTAACCTGCACACTGGGGGTTCTTCCCAATCCACAGCACCCTGCTGCACTGGACTCCACTCTGTCTCCTGGGTGGAGCTTTCCTGTCTCCCAGGTGTAGTCCTGAACCCTTCCCAACACCTTTAATTTAAAGACTGTGCACACATGTGCCATCAGCATGCGCTGGCCACTCAGATTCTGGACACAGGAATGGAGATACCACAATGGCATTGCCATGCACTGCCACACAAGGTAAAACTGTTACTGTGTAACTTACTTTCATATTGCTGTAAAACAATGTAGTTTTAGATGTAAAGATCATGAACATAAAAATAACATATCTAATATATGTGAGCAATAATATAAGTGAATGATTGCATTTCTGAGCATTCAGTGATCCTTTATCACCTAATACCCAATATATTATTTGCAGCTGGTTTAAAACAGGTTGGCTGTCTGTGCATTTGCCAAATCAACTTGCAATGAGAAGAAGGGTGAATCTTGCAGCTTCCACTATATGAAGAATTAACATTTAAAGCCTAACTCCAAGGTCAAAGCCCTTCTCCCTCATCGGAGCATCCCCACAGCTGTAAAAAAAAACAAAAAAAAAACCACTATATAAAAGTCTCATTTATAAGTGTCATTGGGCAGGGCTGATGATCTAATGGGTCCTCTTTGCCCTCTTCTTCCTCAGGCAGTGGGTGGATCCATAATGCTGCAGACAGTGGCATCACATAATGACATGGTGCCACTCTCTGTGTAAGATACTTACCCAGTCTTTGTCTGGGAATGGAGTCCAGCACTGCCTACAGCTCAACCAGCTCCCCCAGCATCACTCTGTCCCTCCACTGCAGCCAGCTGTATGCTTATAGCTGGGAAGTTTGAACTGCTTGAAGCACGCCCCAACTCCGAATGACTCATCGCTCTGAAGTCTCAGAAAGATCACTCTGCTCTCTCTGAGACCCTGGAGCTAAGAGGCAGATAGGAGAGAAGCAGCTCAGACGGGCACAGTATCTTGCAGCCGAGGCCGCAAGGAACTGTGTCGGTCTGAGTGCGTGTGGACGGCAATGCATCCCTGCCGCACAGCTGCCCGTACATGCTACGGGTGGCTGTGCAGGGATGTAGCGGCAACTCTCTGGAGGGGGGGCCATCTTCTTCCTCGCTGGGCCCCCCCCAAGTGGCCGAACGGCAGGGCCCGGTCGCAATTGCGACCGCTGCGACCCTGGTAGTTCCGCCAGTGCATACCACTCTCGATCCTGGTAGTGGCCTCATATCTTCTATACCCCTTGCCTTCCTGGAACCCGATGAACTTACTTAACACTCGCTATCCTGGAAGACTAAGTAACGTTACTCACCCCTCAACCTCCCACACTGGATAATGGTTTGTATAGCAACCTTGCTTCTGCAAAAGTTCCAAGGCTATTAAAAGCACAGTACTTTCCTTGCACACTCTGTGAGGAGCTCATATACAGTTACAGCTGCAAGGCCATCCCTGTACTCTCTGCATGGACTTCCAGGTGGCCTAGATCTCAGCTCCTTCCCACATTCCTCTACTGGGAAAACCTTATGTAACTAAAAGTAAGTATATGCATGAATTTACACTATCTTGCAGACTCACTCTATTAATGGTTACTGTGTTTAGAAGTTACTTAGCAAGTTATTGAGAACTGCCTTTAATTTTTGCAACATAACTGGCATGTAACAAATTACTCACATTTTGTTGGGTATATCTCAAAATGGACTCATAGGGGTTGATTTACTAACCTTATAAACACACCACGAACATGTATACACCTCTGTAGTGTGTTCCCTCCCAGCATGATCTATGGGTGGAATCTAAACACCTTTGTAGTGTGTACACACCCAGCAGGTGTGTTGTGCAAAGCCCTGCATGAATTTGCAAGGTGATGTTGTGTAAATTAGCGCTATGTTGTGTTGCTTGCATTGATGAATGCAGGAATGTAAATGCATGAGCTAACCATTTTTGTCTAAACTGTGAAGCAGCATTATATATGCATCATGTGCATGATTTTTCCATATATGGCATTAGTGGAAATATGCTTTTAGAGACTTTTTGGTTGATAAATACGTTTTGCTGTGTAAAAATCACACGCACCTAGTGCGTGCGTGTGTTTAGGTTAGTAAATCACCCCCATAATCTCCTTATTTAAGGTGTGGACATTTGCAAACTAGCTGGTCACTTTCTGTTGCTATTCCACAAAGCCTGTATGAAATAATACAGTCTGCCAACACAACTGAATGTTTATTAAAATCGGACTGCTATTAAGTTTCTTTTCCTTACATTACTGTCTCAAAGGTCACATCCTGAGTTTCTCAGTAGGTAGCCATAGGAGTAGTATACTCTGCAGTTAAGATCCATTAGAGATTAAATTAATATGAGGCATTACACTCTGAAGTATTTGGCTATGAGACTAGGGTGAGGGGCAGAGTTTTGACACCCTAGGCTCATAGAAGTGGGTTAAATGACTCTGAGCGTCTTTCAACTTGGAAGAAATGCGGGGCTGGATCCCAAAAAGAAGGTGAGTGTAGGAATGTATTTTCTTAAAGCACAGGCCCAGTAGAATAAAAAGATGGTGCTACTAATTTTGTAGGTCCTGTGATAATTGTGCAAATATTTGTCAAGTCAATATTAAACTGATAAAAATACACAATCATATGGATAAAAGCCCACTAAAATCAATATCAGTGCACACAAAAAAACGTGTACGACTAAATCTAAAGGTAAAACTGTATTGACTAAACAAATATTTGTAAATTTTAAATTCTGTGGTTTTGCGAAACAGTAAAAAAAGAAGTAACGCAAAACTGTAAATAATCAACTTATGCTAAAAATCGTTTGTGCGCTGTGTTGGTGTGTGTGTGTTGCGATAAAATGATACAGACGTACTTTTAATCTCAACACAGTGTATCACAATGCACGACAATGCGTCACAGCGCTTTGCCCTGTACTGCCACAGTTAAAATAATGTTATTTATGCGTTATAAAAGCTCACTGCAGCACATGTGCATAGAGTACACCACAATATGGTGCACACTGTTGCATGTGTATGTTATCTGTGTGTGGGGGGAAGGGGCTTGTGTTTTATGTAATTTAATTTTATGTGATGTAAAGCACTTCCTGTTCATTCATAACTGGGACACATAGTACTATGTGTTCCCAGTTGTTTACAAACATTAGAGTGATCACCTGACCACTCCAGTGTTTGCTCTGCAAACAGATGATCGGTAAATATGACAGATATTTACCAATCCTCCACTCAGTCACACACAGAGACGCTGTCATCCTGAAACTGACAGAAGGACCAGGTCTCTGCTCTCCTCTCCACTCAGCTGCGGCTCCTCTCTCCTCACTGCTTGACGACAGTGCTCCCTCCTCTGACCCCCCCCCACCGCTGGCCTCAGCTGTCATCTTCTCCCTGGATCCCTGCTGCCTAAACTCAAACAGGTAGGCGAGAGAAGCGGGGATCCGAGGAGTAGCAGGCTCCAGGCGGGGAGGAGAAGCTGTCGCCCGGATTGTCATCAGCGGCTCCTCAGCTGCTGATGGCAGCTATTATTTTGCAGGCAACCATAGGGGCCACCGCTCTGATATAAGTTCATGTTTGTTAAAGTGACCATGAGCTTATAGCAGAATGGAGAAAGCCACAGACACATGACATACTGACCTAATCATTTCTAAGCGGTTGTGTTGTTCAGTATGCCATACATCGGTGGTATCAAAAGGGTTAAACCAAACATTAAAACAATGCTTAACGCTCCTCTGCCAACCCTAAACACTCAACACCTTAACCTCTCACATATAGCACACCTTCCTTATAATGGATATATAAGTGGACAAAGATAATATGTGGACTTCTCTTTAGGCAGCAGAAACAGCTGCTGCCTAAAGATGGAAACCACACTGTTGGTTGTAGAAAAACATATCAGACAGTTCATTATTAAAACCAATTTGGCTTCCATCTTTGAATGGCAGGTGTTGCCCCTTCTTATGGGTAGGGCAATACCTTTTGAAATAAGTCTGTCTTCATCTCCTGAAATTCTTTGCACTTGTTATAATGACTGCGATCAACAAAAGTGTAATCGAGTTATATTTATCAAGGACCACTTACAAGCCAAGATGTGAGGGCAACAGTGGACTATAATATTTCATTCCAAAATATGCAAAATATGCACAAATGGGCAGAAAATATATTTGTTCCCCTTGCGGAAAAAAACTACAGATCCATACAAATGCACACAATCTACAAACACAAATAAATGTTTTGTCTTTTTGCAATGCAAGAAATAATATCAGCCATTATATCAGTGCTAATCTGGACATAGCTAGGATCACGCCCCTCACCTACAGGCACATCAAACATAATTTTAAACGATTTCATAAAAACATGTTTTGATGAAAAATACTTCCATTATTTCAATATACTGCAAACAGCTCAGCTTATATATTATTTTAGATGTCTCAACCTTCTACTTTCCAAGATGCACTACTCTCAATTACAAAGGGGCCTCTCTGACGCATAAGCTTAATACAAACACTTTTTTGCCTATGCTTTTGCATGCTGTCATTAGTTAAGGGATTTATTCACAAAACAGGTACCGTATATACTCGAGTATAAGCCGAGATTTTCAGCCCATTTTTTTGGGTGAAAAGTGCCCCCCTCGGCTTATACTCGAGTCAGCGCCAGCGCGTCATCTTACTTACCTCGCCGAGCGTCGCGTCACTGCTGCTCGGTGTGCGGCGCTCCGAGCGGGGTCATCTGGCAGTCTCCGGGTCCTAATTTAGGTGGCCGGAGACTGCCAGATGACCCCGCTCGGAGCGCCGCACACCGCAGCAGCAGCGACGCTCAGCGAGGTAAGTAAGAAGAAAAAAAAAACCCCCGCAGCGGCCAGTCAGGCAGGGGAGCAGGGATGAGTCAGCGGCGCGCTGATCAGGCGAGAGGAGCTCCAGGTGGGGTTGTAATTTAGCGGGCAGGCACCTCTGAGCCAGCTAAATTAGGACCCCACCTGGAGCTCCTCCCACTGGACCAGCGCGCCGCTGACTCGTCCCTGCTCTCTCCGTGATGTGATGATCCGATCACCGGCACACAGTGAGGGGAGGGGAGGGAAGGAGGGGGGGTAGAGAGAGAGATTAATTAAGCAATTATATATGTATTGTCTGCACTGTATTAGCAGTATATACTCCATATAGAGTATATACTGCTAATACAGTGCAGACAATACATTTACAATGATACTAACATGAATGTATTAAATGATCTGTATGTAGCCCTGTACTATGGATCATTTAACCCATTCATGTTAGCAGAGGATCATTGTAAATGTATTGTTGCAGGCACTCTATATGTACATGTACTATATACTACATATAGAGTGCACTGAACAATAGATTTACAATTATCCTCTGCTAATATGAATGGGTTAAATGATCCGTAGTACATGATATGTAGCCCTGTACCCCCTTTTCCACTTACAGAGCTAGGTTATTTTTCTTTTAAATAAATATTAATGTAATTTTATTGGTATCTATCTACCAGTAGCTGTCTCATTTCCCACCCTCGGCTTATATTCGGGTCAATACTTTTTCCCAGTTTTTTTTGCTAAAATTAGGTACCTCGGCTTATATTCGGGACGGCTTATACTCGAGTATATACGGTAATTCATTTTAAGAATAAAAACTAGTCGTTTGAGAAACATTTGCATTGAGTCTCCAGGGGCTTCATTTTTAAAAATAGATTCAATCAGTTGCATTCATATTAGCTAATAGCTAATAAGCTTGCCCGAGGGTCTATATCAGAAGACAGTGATGCTTCTGGATTTCTTCTCTAACAAGCAGTTCTAATAAGCATTTAATCCAGCTCCATATAAAAAATATTCAGTAAAAACAGAAGTAAACACAGGTTTATTTACTAGATCACCTAATGTAGAAATACTATATATTATTTTAGAAGCAAATGCATACTTAAAGCAAAATGTTGCTACTGCAGGCAAACCTATACCAAAGGTTATAATTCAGTTCTGCGTGAATTGCCTGGAAGATTGTCCACTATTGGATGTCATTTTTCTGTGTACAAATACTGCATTGTATCTATAATGTTTAAAACAAGTAATGTCACAGACGAACCAAGGTGACTTTTTGGAAGAACACACATGCCATTGCTGTTGTGAGTTCACCAGGGCTGCACTACTTCACAGCCATCTAAATAGACATGCCACTGCAATTGAGAAGTACTAGATCAGGGGTTGCCAAACTTTGGTCCTACAGCTGTGTTGACAGTTCAAAGGTAGCAAGGCATTGCAAGACTCTGACAGCCATAGGCATAATGGGATTTGTAGTTCCACTACAGCTGGAGGGCCAAAGTTTTGCTACCGCTGCTCTAGATGTTTGTCACTAATCTGACATGGTAGCTTAGTGTAGGAGGGCAACATTTGTGATGGTGGTTTGTTAGTGTGTGCCTGTGGCTTCCAAAGATCCACCAGTCAGGAAGTGGTGGTTTACTTTTTAAAACTGAATTTGTATGCGGATTGGTTGTTTTTCAGCTAAAAGACTGTTAGCTATGTAATTAGCAATGTGGTATACAATTTATGAGTGCAAATTACAGTACTTTTAGGTCTGAAAACATGAATAACAGGCCTGTATTCAACAGCATATAGACCAACAGCAAGATGGAATAGTAGCCACGCTCATGGGTGGCAGTAAGGCAGCATTAGATTTTTGTTCACCCATGCAACAGTAGCTGGATTTTTTGTTAAAGGTGTGTCTGTCCACCACTATGAAGGATCATAGCACTGCCACATGGACAGCTGCTTGATGCTACCACTTGAGGCATACACATTATATATTTTCCAGAACTGTTCTGAGGATTTATTAGAGGCTGCCATTATTGCATTCTTTTTTGTAATGGATTTATCTGTGGCTCTTATTCTTATGCTTTGCCAGCAATTTGTGATCTGTAACAAATATAGACCTAGCTTAGGGAGACAAGCAATGGCATCACCCATTCTTTTTTAAAGACAGAGTTACTGTCCTCTCTTAGACAGTTGGCATTAGAACACCAGTGTTCACTATTGGAAGATTCCCCTCTATTCCTATTCTGGAGGAAAATCCTAATTTTGCCACCAGAATAGGAATGTTCATCCCAATGTTCATTCCTGGTAACATTGGTGATTATGACAATTGAAGTGAATATCTCTAATGGCGATACAGACAACAAACCAAACCTTGACAACAATTGAAAACAATTACCCTTTAGTTATGCTTTTACTCTTGGTACACTATGTCTATGGTGTCATCTGTCATGGTGTCATGGTTCATCACAACAAATCACATACAAAAGTGGTGTGAGCAAAGAAAAAGCTTATTCTCTAAAAACAGCTTCAGAACCCCAAACAATTATATATTCTCTGAAAGCAGAGGCCCTGTAGAATAAAAAAATGGTAGTTGCAATTTTTTATGTCGGTATTTGCGCAAATGTTTATCAAACCAGTATTTTTAGGCTAAAATACACTAAAGTTAAATTTAATACACAGAATGCACATCACGTCTGGGTGTAGTGATCAGAGGAGAGGTCAGCAGCTAGAAGCTTGCTGATCTCTCTTCGACTGGTATGGGGAGACCCGCTGTGCAGGTCCTGGGCCTGCATGGGGAACAGCAGAGCCCAGGGTAGCCAGCAGCAGAGGGGGGCACACATAAAACTGCAGCATTCTGAACGGTCTCCAATATTAGCAAAAAGAAAACAACTATGGAGATTGCACATTGAGATGCGGTGCACAGAAGTCATGTCATTAGCGCGCAATGGTTTATGGTCATTTTGGCTTTGGTGTGGTAATTTGGTGCCAACATCTGTCTACCACAGCTATGTTTACATTATATAAGGGTCACGCTGGTTCATGTTTGCTTTTCGTCAAATTCATACAGGTGCTTATGAGCTTTGAAAACAGTACTCTAAAGTAACTTCAGAGTAAAGTAACGTTGTATTATATTATTTCTTTCTCATATCTTTCTCTCATCTTTTAATGTGACTTTTTTAAAATGTGCCTTTTCTCATATGGCAACATTTTTGTTCATTAAGTTTGTAGATCACCATCACATAATTGTTAAACTATTCCATGCCTTTTCCATATTCCTTTGCTATGACTAAGTGGTGTTTTTTTTCCAAGCAGGTGCAACTTTCATATTTAGCATTTTTAATTATCGTTGTTTTTGCTTTGAAGTTGTTATCAGTATGCTATTATAGTTGGGGGTTTTAATAGCCACTGACATTTTTGCTTGTTTATTTTATTCATTAAATTAACCTCACCTGCTGTCAGTTGCCATTGCTTTGTGAAACCCACAATCTGATGCTGGACTATGGATATGCATGTATGATTTCTGCTATCTTTAACAATACTCTAGTGTTATTATTTGACAACATACCTAAGAAGCTGATTGGAATTTTTTTAACATTAGGTTTTTATTTTTTTTGTTTTTAAAAAGTTATATCTTATATTTTGCATTGCTGCCCCCCTTTTTCAACTTTTTAAATTGCTTTAGGTTTTCGACCGTGAAAAAGCTAGTTACTCTGAAATATGTTCGGATTTGAACTTTGTTAACCACTTTAGGCAGGTGGCCATTTATAAACGTCTGCCTCCTGAAGCGGTTTTATCAAGAGCAAGTTCTTGGTACCGTTGTAAACAGTCGGCAATAGTAGCGGGATTTGATCCCCCCCTTTCGGCACCGCTGCAGGCTAACAGGAGCTCCACTGCCCCCCTGTGGACCCGCGACCGGCACAGCAGGTTTCCCCTCATTGATTGAAGGGAGATCAGCAAACTTCTAGCTCTATGTTTGAGTTTAAAAGTTTATGTTTGCCTATAGAAGGAGCCACTTGGTTCTGAAACGTCACTATAAATGTGACACTATCCCAGTCAATAAAAGGTATTGACTTTGCATCAGGTTGGAGTGCAAGTGACCATTTACCGATTTTGTACTACTACTACTTGACGTTGTGTAGAAATAAAGCCCTGTGCCCATATATCTCACTTCTAAAAATATATGAATTGGTATTAGTATTAGTAAGTAATACAAGAAACATCAAAATAAAAATAAAATCTAAGATTAAAGCTATGAGGGAAACAAAGCATTATGTGCATAAAGTGTGCATAGAGAAAACCTCTGTGCAAATTTCACATACTGGAACTGGAAACATGTCATCGCGTTTGACCATGCTGTACACACAGGCATGATTGTGCCTTTGTCATTCCCAGAAGTACCAGCTATGAGTATGCTGTGCTGAACCTTCTCCAGTGCAAGTTGGTTACTATTGTGAAAGTAATTGTAAGTGCACATGGGTGTTGTTCTGTTGCTATTGGTTTGCAAGCACAATATATATACAGTACATATAAGAAGAAAGTGTGTGGCTGTGTATCTCTTTCTACACATATACTGTAGATCTATATATTGTTGGCATGTCTACATAGAAATAATAATTTCGGATCTTGTAAATTATTTTTTTTCCTTGCATGTAGAGAAAACCTCTGCACAAATGTTGCAAACCGGACCTGGAAACATGTCCTTTCATTTGACCATGTTAAATGCACAGACATGATTGCACATTTATCATTCCCAGAAGTAGAAAGGAGGGAGCAAAAACACTGGCTGGCTAAAGAAGATATAACGGAAACTCAAGGTGGTGGCACTTACGCGTGAATCCCGGGATCCGGAGATGGGCGGCCAAACTGGAGGATCGGGACACTCGTGATGTGTGTCCGACTCTGGCTGGTGTGCTGCTCAGGGAGGTACATCCATAGGAGGGTGTGAGCAAGAAGAGGGGACTTCGTCCGTGGTGCCGTTGGAGAAATGCAGGCTATGTGCGGTGTAGAGGAGAACCAGGGATCACCCTGTGGTGTTGGCAATGGACAGGGCTGTTGCAGCCGCGGCTGTGTGTATCAGCGAACGGTCACTGTCAGGACTGCTTGGGACACTGTTCGGGAGTCTGTGTGCGGGAGCAGCTGACAGATGCCGAATGGTCGGCTCAATGGTAAGATAGAGAGGGATCAGGGAGGAATGGAGCGACGCGTTTCGAGGTACTATAAAACTTCCAATGGAACTCCTCTTACACTTGGTTGTCACTTGACGTCACCTCCTTATACACCTCCATTCCGCATGAGGTAGGCTTAAATGCGCTCCAATACTATTTGGTCTCCCACTCCACTCTACACCACAAACAGGCTCAGTTCATTTTAGACTGCACAAAATTCACACTAGAGCACAACTATTTCACCTTTCTAGAGAGGTTCTACCTACAAACTAGAGGCACAGCTATGGGGGCCAATTACGCCCCCACCTATGCCAATCTCACTATGGGGTTCTGGGAAGACCAGTTTATATGGAGTAATAACCCCTATGCATCCCACTTAATCTTTTATGGGCGATACATCAACGACATTGTCATCATCTGGGACGGCCCCATCAATTCCATACCACCATTTATTTCTCATTGCAACCGGAACACACTAGGCCTAACTTTCACACATGTGTCTAACTCTGAGAAACTAGTATTCTTAGACCAAGAATTATCCTTTGATGGAAGCACCATCACCACCAGCAACCACACAAAACCCACTAGTGGTAATTCATATGTACACTTCCACAGCTGTCACCACCCCAGATGGTTAAAAAATATTCACAAAAGTCAATTCTGCAGACTAAAGCGCAACTGCTCCAATATCACAGATTTTGCCACCCAGAGCAAACTGCTAGCCAACAAACTCAGAGAAAAAGCCTATCCAGACACATTGGTACACGACGCATACTCCGTGTACTCCACTAATTCACGGCCTCCTACACCCAATTCAGACAAATGCCCTGCACCTGGAGTGGAAACGAGATTCATAACTACATTTAACAGTAGCCACAACAAGATTCAACGCATCATTCGTAAGAACTGGCATATTTTAAAGCAGGATCCTAAATTAGGCCCGTTCATTGCGCCCAAACCTGCAGTTACCTTCAGAAAGGCCCACAATCTCAGAAACAAAATAGCACCAAGTAAATTATCAGTCGGCAAGTCTAGAGATACACAACACCAAACATTCGACAACAGAGTGGGCATTCATCAGTGCAAAAAATCCTGCTGCCTTACATGTCAGTTCATCACCCATGGCCAACACACATTTACTGATCACCTTAACAATAGTTACCCCATTAAACAGTTCATCACATGCTCGCACGACCACGTGGTCTATGGTCTGAAGTGTCCATGCGGCTTACTGTATATTGGACGTACTACCCGTACCCTTAGAAAGAGAATAGGCGAACACAGACGCTTCATTGCTGTTGGTGATCGTGACCATAGTGTCCCCAGACACTTCGCCGCTAAACATGGCAAAGGAATTAATGAATTACACGTGTTCGCCATTGAACACATTCCCACCCGTTTTCCTCCAGCTGAGAGGTTCCAGAGGTTGTGTAGACAAGAGACTTTCTGGATCTACAGACTTAACACTCTCGCCCCAACAGGACCCAACAAAGAATTAGAGATCTTGATCATCACATAGAACGCCATAGACCAATGCCCTACACGACAATTATAAGTGTCAGCACACTGGTTCTTGTTACATACCTGTCTCCCATTTACTCAGTGTCCTTCATTGAGCAAGTGGACTTCTACTAAAAAGGGCTCCCACATGATGAACTAAAGGAACGGTTCTTTAACATGTATATATATTTACATTTTTATTCATTTTATTTTCATTTTACATTTTATATTTTTTCCAATTTTCTTTTATAACATAATTTTTAGTGCTTCTAATAAAGACAATTTTAATATAGACATTTCCAACTTAGTAGCCTTTCAACTAAGGTCCTGTTTTAACCATAGTACCATTTCCAACTTAGCAACATAGTAGCTTTTTACCCTAATACGACTTTTTTTGTCAATGGCTCCCCCCTCTTTCTTTAACAACAGCAATAATAACGACGATAGTAACTCCTTCCCATTGTCCCCTTTCCCTACATATCAGTCCTCTATGGCCTCTATGCACATCAAGCTTCTAAATACATGCACGGTTCCAGCAGCTTCGTTCTCAATTTTGAACCGCGGGTTTACCGATCACCACCACTAGCTCCGCCCACCTGTCACTTTTAAAACTGGTGGATTCCCGCCACCGTCCTACCATTCTACCTGAGCTTGATAAAGAGGTAGTACCTCAAAACGCGTCGCTCCATTCCTCCCTGATCCCTCTCTATCTTACCATTGAGCCGACCATTCGGCATCTGTCAGCTGCTCCCGCACACAGACTCCCGAACAGTGTCCCAAGCAGACCTGACAGTGACCGTTCGCTGATACACACAGCCGCGGCTACAACAGCCCTGTCCATTGCCAACACCACAGGGTGATCCCTGGTTCTCCTCTACACCGCACATAGCCTGCATTTCTCCAACGGCACCACGGACAAAGTCCCCTCTTCTTGCTCACACCCTCCTATGGATGTACCTTCCTGAGCAGCACACCAGCCAGAGTCGGACACACATCACAAGTGTCCCGATCCTCCAGTTTGGCCGCCCATCTACGGATCCTGGGATTCACGCGTAAGTGCCACCACCTTGAGTTTCCGTTATATCTTCTTTAGCCAGCCAGTGTTTTTGCGCCCTCCTTTGTTCTTTTGATTATCTGCACTCACAGGTTCTCCTCCTGTTTCCCAGGGCTGCCTAAATGTCTGTAGGTGAACTTTTTTCCATCCGAGAGCGCTGGTTATGTTTTTTCTGTCATTCCCAGAAGTACTAGCTGTGAGTAGGCTTTTGGTGCTAATTACTGTTATTTTTTTTCTCTTTAACTTATAACCTGCATAATCAATAACAATTTCACATTGTTGCCTTTTTCTTATTTGGGTGGTGCTGGGTCCACATGTTAGAAAAAAAGAAAGCTCATATTGATTGTCTCATTTCTCCAAGTAATGTTTGAACTGGAGCAATCCCAGCTACAATATAGCTCACTTTACAAATTCACGCAAACTCAAATAGAAGTTCATTAGCATTAAGAAACATATAAGGTTGCATCAACATTATCTTAGTGTGTTTTGGTGTCCACTCATGTCAGTACTCTTTTTTTTTTTTCTTCCTCCTAGTATTCCTCGAGGGCCAGCAGTTGCCCAATGCCCAGGAGGCCCAACCCCCTCCTGGGCATTGTGAGTGGAGATCCTGGATGAGTATGTTTTAGCTGTCACCTTTTTGGATTTAGAAGATAGCCCAACATGTTTCAGGTTTTTCACCTTGGCCCATGGGCTGATCGCTACTAAATTAACAGACAAACCACAACCACAACAGTGACTGTATCTGATAGGACACAGTTAGTGGACCAGATTTGAATCCCTGTTGCAATATATTATTAGATTAGACTTTGCTGCAGCTGTGTGGGTTTTGACAAGGACAAGCAATTATGTAATGTTTGTCAAATGGCAGTAAGTGTAAATACCTTTGATATGTTTGATTATTTTAGCCAAAGCCCCACCCACATTTTTCAACTATGTGTCACAGTGATTAGGGAAGTAGTTATCACTTAGATCTTCTGTGGCCTTTCTTTTTTTAATTTTGTTTTGTTATAAATATGTTTTATATTGTACAGTTTAAAAATCCTTTTTTTACGGTTTATAAAAAAATTACGGTTTTAATATTTCACACTTGTGGCTTAGTTTTCTTTCAGGAATTTTTTACATGCTTTAGCTTTTAGGATACACAAGGGTGGAGTTCATCCAAGAGTAGATTGTGTTCCTTTTGCCAAAATACTTTGCACCTTTAACTTCTGGCTTGTGTCTAAGAGGATTGCCATTTTAATGTAACAACTACACAAGTTTAAAGCAAGATCAATATGGCAGTACAAGGTACATATAGCTTACTGAAGGCAGTAAAGTTGCGCTTACTCCAAACATGCAATCATGTGCAAGTTCTAACAATATTTTTTAAGGTGCATATGGTAGAGGTTTTGAAAAATAGCCAGTTGCCCTACTGGATGCAGCTGTTCAGAAAAATTAAGATTGTAAGTGTTTGGGCAAAAATGTAGAGCAATGCTTTGCTGGGCAATGTATATTTGTTTAATCTGGATTTATTATTGAAAAAAAGTTTGAGAGTTTAATACTCCATTTAAACTGCTTGCAATACAGCAATCTATGCTTATTTATTAGGTGGATTGAATAGAATAATAAACTGTACATATCACTTCCTCACCTTCTACTGTTATGTGAGGCCATTCGTTATTCTATTTTAAATGACACCTCAATTTCCTCTATAATTTCTGCACTTCAATTCACTTTCCTCCAGCTTTAAATAGGCAAAGATATGTGTAGAGGTTTGTGTCAATATCCTTATATTGTCTAACATACCTTTTTGTCACTAGTTCTTTTCTTGACTCATTGGTTGATATAATAAATTGATGCACTATCTTCACCCTAACCATTTCGCAAAATGTAATGAATTATCCATGGCAGACATTAAAACATACACCAATACAAGAAAAATTAAAAAAATGGAAATAAAATAAACTCATAATCATGACTATATAATTTTAGGTTTGATATATAGCAATTGCACTGTATTACCTCTTACATGGATCAATACAAACCATAGGAACCCAGAGTTGGTCTCTTACAGTTGGCAAACATATGATAGAAACTGAAAATATTCCCACATCAGTACAGTAAAATTGGTATGCAGCTCCTTATAAGTTTTACACTGCTTATGGTATGCCAAATGTAACAGTATAGAACAAACAGGGACAACCTTACTCATTTTGTTGTTAGGATTTTTTTATATTGGAAATGGGGGCAATTTGTTTCCCCTGCTGTACTTTAGATGCTAGATTACTTTATTTATTTGTAACTCACAGTTTAGCCATTGTGCCTTGCTGGACACCAACTAAGTGAATATTAAAGTGAAAAGTATTACTCTTCTCCTATCTTCTTCATATACAAAATGAGATCCTTAACCAGTTGACATCCGCGGTGTTAAACCCCCTTCCCATCCAGGCCATTTTTCAGTATTCAGCGCTGCGGTACTTTGACTGACATTTATTCCGTCATGCAACGCTGTACTGAAATTAATTTTATACCATTTTTTAGGGACAGATAGAGCTTTCTTTTGGTGGCATTTAATCACCACTGGGGGTTTTATTTTTTACTATATTAAGGAAAAATTACCGAAATTTTTTAAAAAAAACTATTTCCCCTATATTAAATGATAAAACATTTATTATTACCGAATTTTTTGGTAAAATATAAAAGACGGGGTCACATCTGGTAAAAAGACACCAAACATGTCAAGCCTTAAAATTGCGTGCACGCGCGAAACCATTAAAAGGTAGCAGGGATAAGCAAATATTTTGTATTTGGTTATGTTAAAAGGTATTTTTTTAACCTGAACTTTATGCAGATATTAAACACACACTTTGTTGTAGCTGATTTATCTTTTTTTTTGCTAATGCAAGATGTGTGTGTGCCTGAAATTGACCTTGCTCCTTGCAGTTCCTGTATAGAGTATGAAGGAGAAATTACCTGATCAGTATGATGCTTCTCTCTTTATGGCTAGTTAAATGGTAGGGTAGGGAGAAGAACTGCAAGTGAAATTGAAACTGCAAATGTTTAGGTACACTCCCTTGCTTGGCAGGACTGTGCCGTTTGGCAAAGCCATGCATATCGCCGGACTGGATGAAAATAGATGCCAATTATTTTATCAGGTAAAATAGCTTTCATATACTGTATGTGTGTTATGTGTGTATTTAGATGTTTTCCTGCAGTTCATCTTTATATTAAGGGTTTTGGTCTGTCCATTATCTATAGAAAATAGCTAGGTTTCTTTCTGATCTAACCGCACTATAACTTAAAAAAATAAGCCTTTCTCCACAGTCTTTCCAAAAAGGAGAAATTGGTTTGTCTTAATACAAGGACTGTAAGTTTAAAGTGCCTTTTTTTAATTGTAATGCAGAGCATCAATGACAGAAGAATGGCAGAGATTCTTAATCTTTGATTGCACAGTATCACCATTAAGAGCCATCTGTAAAAATAGAATGGCTTGGTGTAACTTTATGATTGTTGCAACTGCATAATTACAAATATATTCTTAATATATATTATATATATACACTAATAATATTTCATTAGCATCCCTACATTTTTTTATATTAATTGAGATGAAAACTGTAAATTTGATGTTAAATCTATTACAAGAAAAGTTTGAAAACTCTTGCCTCCCCTTAAAGAATGCATGAATTGATTTCTATCCATAACTTACAACAATGCACACAATTTCCAAAATATCTTTTCCCAGTAGGAAGTGAAAGAAAAAGAAAGTAGGATATTGAGGGAATTCATCTGTGCAATTGTTTTGAAGAGCTTGTTTTGTATGATTCAGTTGGAAGTACTGAAATATCTGATCTGTCACTGAATCTATTATTTCAGTACATAACAGAAGGAAATTTAAAAAAATAACACCAAAATATGAAGCATCTTCTGTTGAATCTGTCACTGGAAAGGTTTCCATGTGCATTCTACAGCTGGTACCTCCTCGACCTTTCTTTTGTTAATTGGGCCCACCTGGTGCTTGGGCGGAGAGGGGGAGGCTCCCTAACTATTGGAGTGAATTGATATGGAAACCATGCACGCAATTGTTTCAGCATAAATATCTGTAAAATGTACAGATGTGACTTAGTATGCAGCTCATCTCAGCATGTGGAGGCTAAAGGAAACCAGCCTGAGCAACACATTAAACAGACTGCAATTACAAATAGACATATATAGCTACGGACTTCATATAAGATTAAAATAAATTATTTTTTGTGTCAGTCGGATGGACAGACATGATGAATTTCCTACAATGTATTTTGAAACATCATGGTTAAACAGAAGCTTGTTTGGACATATTTGTTAAGATCTTGTAAAATATTGATTTCGTTTGGTATTTTCAATCTAGAAAAAAATGCATCTACTTAAAAGATGTCTTTTATATATTTTTAAGGGTTTTTTTTTTTAAATGAAGGGAAAATAAAGAAATATAACCCTTGTCTAAATCGTTCCTTTTCTTCTTTATTAAAACTAAAGTTGAATGCTAGGCAAATATAAAAAAGTATTTAGCTATTGATTTAGTCAGGTTGTGTTTTCCTTTATATTTAAATTACAAATCTATAACTGAGCTGAAGTGAACTGAGGTGGCGTTTTACTATTCACTTCGGCTCAAGCCATTTCACTCAGCTGATCCAACATCTGGATCAGCTTAGCCAATGCTCCGACAGTTCACTCGCTGCCGTTCATCCCTATTTTCATAGGGGCTGAACGGCAATGAGTGAATAGCCAAAGCGAGCAGCAGTTGGCTCGGCTATTCTGCTCGCTATTCCAAGGTGGCGAGCAGAAAAAAAATGTAAACAGAAAAAAAGATACAAAATTATTTAAATAAAAAAGTTAAGAAAATAATAAAAGAATTAAAGAAAAGAAAAAAAACTGTTTGGGTTCCCCCTCCTTAACCATACAAGACCCTTTAGATGTGGTAGGAAAGTTAGGTGGGAACCCCTATATTAAAAAAATGCATGGGGTTCCCTCCCAAAAGTCATGCCCAGCCCTTCAGGTCTGATAGGAATTTTAAGGAGGATCCCCAGCCCTAAAAATGGGGGGGAAATGTGGCATCCCCCTAAAATTCCCAACCAGACCCTTGATCTGAGCACAGGCCTGGTAGGGCAGGGAAGGGAGGGACGAGCGAGCCACACCCCCCTCCATTGCCATACCAGGCCAGATGCCCTCAGCACTGGGAGGGTTCTTTTACAGGGTCCCCCCTGGTCAAGCACCTTGTCCCCGTGCCGATGGGGACAAGGGCCTCTTCCTCATGAGCCCTGAGCAGTGGTTGTGGGGTTCTGCAGGCATGGGGGCTTATTTGCATTGGGGTCCCCTTTAATGAAGGGGCACCCAAATGCAGCCCCTCATGTGAATGAGTAAGGGGTACTTGTACCCCTACCGATTCACTAAAGGGTAAAAAATGTATATAAAGAGAACAGACTTTTGAAAAAAATTATTTAATTGAACAAAAACAAAACTCTTTGACAAGTCCTTTATTAATAGTGATGGGCTCGATGTTTGAGTCAAACAAAAGTTAAACTCGAACATTGGTAGTTTGTGTGTTCGACGAACTATCAGGGAGTTCGGCGGCTGTTCGCCCACTGAGTGCTCCACAAGGCACTGCACAGTGCCGTGTGAAGCACTGATTGGGTAATGCAATGCACCTGACCACAGGTCAGGTGCAAGACTTTGCCCAATCACAGCACAGTGCATTCTAAGAGCCATGATTGGGCAAAGTATTGATGACTTTGCCCAATCATGGCTCACAGCTAGGTCCCAGCCTCTCACTATGTAAAGCTGGTCATACACCTTACAATTATCTGCATATTTTCTGTGGTCAGATGGAAAAGGTGCAACAGATTCCTCCATCTACATTTAACTGTGACCACAGAAAATCTGCAGATAATTGTAAGGTGTATGGCCAGCTTAAGGCTGCCTTATGTAGTGTGTTGCTGGACTTAAAGAGAGATTCTATTGTAGTGTATTATTGCAGTCTATTGCAGTCTATCACAGTCTATTGTAGTACAGTGTAGTGTAGGGAAACAGAACTGGTGTCAGTGATTTATACAGCAGTTTAGTGCTATATACATTACTCTGTACGGTATATAGTATTATTGTCTGTGTTGTATATTCACGGTCTTTTCTTTTTTTTTTCTTTGTGTCAATGGCGTCACTGGTGTTACTCCATATGCCTCACCAGTGCTCCCGTTTTTTTTCTGTTTTTAATTTTGTTTTTTCTGGGGGGTTTTCAGCAGCAGGTTCCTTTGCTGCCTCATTGATATCCCCCCTTCCTTGTTGCAGGTGTTCCCCATTCTGCATCGCAGGTGTTCTCCT
>NW_017307754.1:220617-234206 GCF_000935625.1 Nanorana parkeri
ATCACGGTTCATAGTGCTACAAGAACCACATACGATAAAGTATTGCACCCAAGCATCAATTTCCCATCCCACATTCTCTAATAAATTGTAATAATAATAAGCCCTGCATCATGTCTGAAAGGCCAACAAGGAGAGTCAGACGCTCCCATGCAGCTACAAGAGGGCAAGCAGCCTCTGTGTCCACAGGCAAACGTGGTGGTCGTGGACATGGTCCATCCTCTGCAGGAAGGGCACACTTGTCCTTTTATCTGGTGCTGGCCCTGTTATTCAGCCACAGCATAAAGAAGAGGTGGTGGAGTAGATAACTAAGACATCCTCATCATCTTGTCACCCAGCCTCATACTAGTTCGCATTCCACCGCAGCTGCCAAAGTGGCCTTTTCTGCCTCCTTGTCCACAGCTACTCCTGCACTAGCCCCACCATCAAGCACGGAAGAGTCAGCTGAATTATTTGAATATAGTGTCACATGCTGTTGGAGGATGTGCAGCAATTACAATGATGTTGGTTCTGAGGTTGAGGAAGGGAGTAAAATAAGCCTAGAGAGAGGGGGTGCCAATGATGGACAAAAAATTGCCAGTCATGTTTCCCCAGCCGCAGCATACTGCCAGGTTGGCTCCAGTGACAAGGACAGAGGGGATGATGATGATGATGTCACTGACTCTACTTGGGTGCCTGAGAGAACAGAGGAGCAAAGTGAGGAGGAGGCACAACCCCAATGATGCAGGATGTCCTACAGGGGCAGCCGTAAGAGCAGCCACCCTATTGCATCAGACGGCTGAGCTCCACAAGTGCAGGGCGCTGTTATCTCCCCGCTCACTTCCAAGAACTCAGCTGCATAGGACTTTTTCAGCACATGATTGCGTACATGATTAGTACAGATTACCGCTAACAAATTTCGTCCGAAATTTTGTTTTCGGAAATTCGCATTCGTTTTCATTCGTAATTTCTGTTATTCGGAAATTTGGATACATCTGAATCTCAGAATAATAAAAATTCGTCCGAAAAATGAATTTTTACGAAACGAATCGCACATGTCTACTTCAAATCCAGTTACTTAAAATGGCCTTCTTGGCTGTCAAAAGGCAAAAGTGTTCCTATCGGGAAAGGGAAGAAGGCGTAGAAAGCAGTTCGGGAGGAGGGCATGGAATAAACAGAGGGCCGGAGACAAAGACCTTGATCTATTTAAATGCAAATTCATATAAGAGAGGACATCTATCCAAAAGGTTTGTATGCTTGGGCACAACCAAAATAAAAGGGAAATATCTGATCCTTGAAAGGCCACCGTCACAGTGAGCATGGGAAAGTGCTTCTATTCCCTATTCAGTGGGTGTAAAAATCTCCAGATGTTAAGGAGACCACCAGCTTGAATCAAGGTATTGACATGTTTATCTTGGGGGTTTGATGACAAAGAAGAGGTTCTATGTTCCCAGGAGCAGTCTTCCAGGTGTGGACAGAATGTCAATAAAGTCACCCCCTAGGAGGACCAAAGTGTCTGGATTAGTTTGCATTTGCATGGACAAAATCTGTTCGTAAACAGATTTGTTATTTGAATTCAGGCCATAGATATTCCAAATGTCCATTACATTAGATCACACCTGTAGAGAGATGTGTGATCACCTGCCGCCCTCTGTCTTGACATTGAGACAGTAGAGTGCATGGTAAAGACTTAATAATGAGAGTGATCGCCCCTGCAGATCGACCAGCCGCAGGATCACCAACAGCAGTTCCCACCCAGGATTGCTGGAGGCGGGAAATATCATCTTGCTTAAGATGTGTTTCTTGCAATAGTGGTATTCTGCATGTAACTTTAGGTGACTTAGAACTTGTCTCCGCTTTTGGGGGAATTTCAGTCCTTTGACATTCCAAGTCATTATTTTCAAGGAGGTAGTAGTAGGAAGAGTGAGATTGTAAAAGCAGTTAGAGTGTAGAAGTGGACATAAGTCAGTGTTCCAGTGCTGCACATACATCCTAGATAAATAGATCCTGCAGTAACGAAAAAGAAGGCAAAAGTGCATGAGTCTTTAAAGGAGAGTATAAAGGAAACCTCCCATGAGCACAGTAATGTTCCATAACTGTACCTATAGGGGGAAAAAATAAATCAAGAATGAGACATTCAATAACATAACCTGTTTAGCAATTACAATTAGGGACTCCCTTTTTTCCAGATGTAAGTGTATCAGTCTGTGTATCAGTCTTTGACATCGAGCGGGGGGAATAAACCATCCACTGAATAGTGCCAAGGAAAGTTAGTTAACAATATTCAAAGAAAAGCATTGTCCCGCAATTTGCAAGGTGATAACATAAGAA
The DNA here is from genome assembly GCF_000935625.1 of Nanorana parkeri. NCBI lineage: Eukaryota > Metazoa > Chordata > Amphibia > Anura > Dicroglossidae > Nanorana > Nanorana parkeri. The sequence goes on from NW_017307754.1 coordinate 222,925, forward strand.
AAACAAATGAGCACACAATTATAGAACCAGACACGGAAATAGAGCATCATGAGGGCAATATCCTGTGATAAACAAAGTAAAGGGATCCCCCATAATAAAAGAAAAATTAAATATTCAAGCTTTCTTTTTCCCAGGAGGGCTTTTAATAGGCGATGGAGTTGAGTCAGCTAAATGAGTGTAAAGGTAACCCTTGGCTTGAGCAGCAGAGGGGAATTGCAGCATTTTCCAATCCGGGGCTACTAAGTGTAGTGTGGTAGGCCTGGAAAATCTGATGTCTGTCAGTAATCTAGGAAATGCGATATGACCAGTCTTGGCTTGTCAGAATTCTGTGGGCTCTTTCCACTTTGCAGGCTTTGGGTAAACCCAGTGCGTGTGGCATAATAGCAGAGCAGAATTGAGGAAGGTCAGCCAGTTTGATTGATTCCGGAATGCCTACGAATCTCAGATTACTTCTACAGGCTCTATTATCTAAATCATTGACTTAGATTGACAGGTATTGAAGCCTTTTTGAGTTAGTATCATGTGTTTATAGGGATACTGCAGAGTGATCTTCACTGATTCGCATTTCAAGTGCCTGAAGCCTGGTTGTTTGAGCCTCCAAGGCAGCATTTAGTGACCCCAGATGTTGCTGCAGGGAGTTTATTATAATAGAAGCGATGTCCGATTTGAGATGAGAAGCCACAGCAGAGGCCAGTTTCTGGTAACTAATTGGTTTGGAAGACACAGCAATGAATAAGTCATCATCTGGGTCTTCATTAGCTCCATGCCCTCATTTGTCGCCTTCCGACATTTCGATAAGGCTGCAAGCATTGTCGGGCTGAGAGGAAAGGGAGCGCTGAGCCAAGTGTGACCAGGGCAGGTACTTGTCCATTGCTTGAGGAAGCTTTGTATGTGGCATCCAAGTTTGAGAAGACGGGCTGGCAGGCAGATGGGCAGTGTGCTGAGGAGCAGCGGGACTAAGTTCTGAAGAAAACTTCTACTCCATCTGGCACCGGAACCGGAAGTAACACTGTAATTTTAGTCTTTGTTAGTTGATTGAAACTGCACCGGGTACTGTGCAGAAATGCAACAGACAACAAGGTTTTGTTCTGCTTAATTGTTGTATGCTTGTGCCTGTCTTTTACTGTCTAGAAGAACCTTAAAGTATAGTTCCAATTTTCAGCCAAATTGGGATAAATTCTACTTTATATTTGTCATATGTACCTATTCAGATTCCAAAACAAATAAAAATAAATTGCTGATTAACTTTTTAAGTGCTTTTTACTTGCTTAACCACTTACCGTACACCCGTTGTAAAAAAACGGATGGATGGCACTGCTGCAGTGGCGGGTTGCCGTCGCCAGACAGCATTTTTTTTCTGCTCTCGTGCGCCCCCTATCGGGCACGCACGGGGCAGAAAAGACCCGACCAATGCAAACACCCGTTACCGGATGTTAAACATATAGACGATCGGCGGCTCCATAGCCCGCCGATCGTCTATATGTGCTCGTTTTTTTCCAAAAATTCATTTCAGTACAGCGTTGCATGACGGACTAAATGTCAGTCAAAGTACCGCAGCGCTGAATACTGAAAAATGGCCTGGATGGGAAGGGGGTTTAACACCGCGGATGTCAACTGGTTAAAAAACCTACCTAGTTTTCCCCCTATGTAATATTAAGGATGGGCTGGAGGGGAGGATAATATTTACTCTAATTGACCCTGTTTGTGCAGTATTGACAGATTCCATTATTGGTTGTAAACCAGATTTGAATACTGTCTGTCATAACAAAGGGTTAAAGTCTTCAAAGCATTGTGTGTTAATGAGAGGAAGCTCATCTAACCCTCAGTCTGACATTATAGTTTCTCTATCAGTCTGCACAAAGGCCTTTACTAAAGAGATACTAGAAGGTAAGAAATATATTTAAAAAAATATTTTTAAGTATGTTATGAGACCAGGAACACAGAACAAACATATTGTGGGGTCTTCTCAAATTTGACTGCAAAAGTGGAACTACACTTTAGACTCTTGCTCTTCTTCATAATAATGCTTTAGTGACTGACATGTAGACCTTTGTTTGCTCAAGATGCCTCTTAGCCAAATAGGCAGCCTGTAGAAAAGGATTAACCTATTGACAATGTCTGTTCAAATCTAAATTCTTTGAATAACAAGCGTGGACTGTGTTTGCCTTCTTAATGCACCTACAATTCACAGTTAAGCAGGCTTTTCACAAAAGGTCAAATCCATGAAGTGATGAATTTCAATAAGTAGCTGTACCAAACCATATACAGATAAGTAGAGATCTCTAGAATACAAATAACAATTTAAAAGGAATGCATTCCAACAGATCACATAGATATGTATTAATGGAAAGGAAGAATGCAGGTGCAGGAAACAATGTCTTTTATTAATGCATGCCCAGAGTTGTTTTTTTATATATTGAAAAACATAAGCAAACTAAACAAGTTTACTTTAAAACATTGTATTTTTTAAAGCAGAAGGGTAAGGTTAATGGTAAAGTACAACTTTAGTTTATTGAAGATACCCTGAAACATTTGTAACCTCTTGCCTCCACTAATCCATGCCAACTGACAGCACAGCTATCATAGATCAGAATAAGTTTAACTCTTTTTGGACTACAGGAGCTACATGTTATTTCTTGGACCAGGTCTACCTGGTTATGATAAATTAAGAAGTAGGAACTATACTCAGGTCTTAAAGTGCACGTAAACTGAAGAACAAAAATATAATATATTGTAGTTTGCCAGTCCTTAAATATGGTGGATTTATTCGTTTTCTGTTTTTTCGAGCCATAATTTCCCTTTTTTCACCTAGTGATTGTACCAGTAACATACTTACTGTTCTAGGTGACAATGATCACTCACTTTATCTGTGAAGGAGCAGTGTCGTCACCCTATCGGCAAAAGGCTCATTAGCGCCCCCAGTGCCCATGAGAGGTGATATCAAAGGGATGGCTTATGTACTACCTACCTCCCTTCATGGTGGGGGAAGTGGGTGATCACCCCCTTCCTGGTAAACTTGTCCTTCAGAACCCTATAAAATTCTCCATGCATGTGGGTATTGGTGTAACATGTAAACAAGCGCACCACACTTTGTCAAAATTACTTTATTAAATGTGTTTTTCTTATATTTACCTTCAGGTTCCAGCAGTATCAGAATGGGTCACACAGTGGCTATAATCCAGCACTGGAATCACAGAAAAGGCAGCACAGGTACCCTATCCTCATTGCTCAAACTCCTATTTGAGGAATGATAGGGTTCTCATCACTGACATGGTTTTACATGCTCAGGGAACTGGGAGAAAAAAGTTTCCTGTAACATCATTGCTTATGACTGGTATTAAAGATGTGAATTTTATCTATATCACTAATGTCTTGGTACATTAAAAAAATAATAAAGTTAAGTCTAATCCGAGTCAACATCTAATAACGCCAGAGCATTCGACAATTTAGCAGAGATACCAATCAGTATAACAGAATGGTTGTATTAATTGGGAGATTTCCATAGCAGTATAAGATTGGACCATAAAGAGTTTCCATGTACAAAAAAAGGCTTAGTCCAAACGTCCTTCTGAAATCAAACAAATCTTTGACCTAAAACTATACTGCTTAACTACTTTCAAAGCCAACAAATGAAATACAATGCTAACTAAAATGTCAGAGGGGACATTTGGTTATAGCAAAACACTTACCATACGGTACATCTGTGTTAAATGGCTGATAAGATGCCTCTCTTAAAGTAGGGTAAAAACGGTTAAAATTTCTAATGCAGGAAATCAATTTTGGAATGTTCGCTTGACTTTCCAAATCTTTGATGTGGTGAAAAGGATGATCAAAGTTTTAGGGACACTTTTTTTCTATTTTAAAACAACAGCCTCCTATCCACATATACATGTTCTCCAAAATGTCTTCAATTAAATAAATCTTGGTTTAATAAAATAAAAAAGGACAACACTGCGAACACTTTAAAGCCATTTCTGTTCTTTACCTTTGACAAAAAAGATCAGATAACAAATATCTGGTTCTTCCCAATCTATTTATTCCAAATTGGCAAGTGCAAGATAATATCTGGAGAGCTGTTAACCCATATCCTTGTAAAACTATACCCATGTCTAATCCTTCATTTAACACTTGAAGAGCCATACTGTAAAATGCATTGATCCAATGTTTTTCCTGCTTGCAGACCTTATTATGCTTAAGACCAAGGTCTTTTATGTCTCTAACTAACTCTACACTCAACACCAGTACCTTTGGGTTAGATTCATGCTGCTCTTCCAAATGTCTCAAGACAGAATGATTTGCTACGTTTTGCAATATATTTTGTTTATGAATACATAGAGCAAACCCAAAAGGGCAGCCTAATTCCATAGATAATAAACACAATACTGTCACACAGTAATAGATTGTTTAATTGTAAATGCCTTCCATACATACCCAGTCATTTTTTTTCTCTGCCACATATAGGGACAGAAACATGACAAACAAAAGGGCAAGAATGGTAACACTAGAATAAGGAGTTATTTCTGGGAAAGTATAGATACTTTTAAAGGAAACAAAACAGGGAGTGGGTATCACAATAAAGAAACATCTGTTTCAAAGATATGGGACAGGAATAGGCTGGTCTAAAGCAGTGATAGATCAGGACGTACAAGCACAATTGGTTGAGGTTGGTGCTGACCCTAACCTAAAATATCCCCCCCCCCCAAAAAAAGGAACCTAAAAATGACATGGTCATTAAAAGGAGAACTATGGGGTTAAGGCTTTTCCCCATAGTTCTCCTTAGGGTAACGGGAGGACACAAACTAGCATCCTCCTGTCACCCTAGGCTCAGTTTACCGCGAGCTGCTGCTCGCGGTATACTAAGACACTGCAGCTGAAGTGGATCCCAACAATTATGTCTGGATCTGCCCAGCTGCGTGACTGACAGCTGGCTCTGCCTATCTAGAGGCAGAGCCAGCTGTACCCGCCCCCTCCACCATCCGTTCCGCCAGTCAGCTCTGGAGGATCGGAGCGGGGAGGGGGGAATCCAGGTGAGTAAATGCCGGTATGCTCACCTCCCGATCTACTGAGCCGACCTGTGACAGTTTCATTGTCACATGTCGGCTAGAACTATGAGGTGAATGAAAAGCACTCACCTCATAGTTCTCCTTTCAGGATGTGCGGGATTTACTCAGTAATGATCAAAATCCCAGGAGCAGGCATGAAGAAAAAATGTGCAGACATAGAAAGATAGTTTTTAGAGGAGGAAGAAGGACCCAACAACAAAAGAGAAGTAATTTAGTAGAGTCTAAATACAATAGAAATCTTTAATTTATTTATTCAAAATTTTATGAACAATCAGCTACATCACAGAGTTTAATTTTTGCCCCCACTGCCTTTCCTAATCAATATAAATTATTTTTAGATTTGAATTGATTTGTACATAATCTCACATTAAGAAGACATTATTATTTAAAAAAGAAAGGGGGGGCGTGGCTTGGCGCATGGAGCGGTGAGACGTGAATCGGCTCGTCTCCCGCTCGGGGTCCTTCTATTTTGCAGACAGCAGCGGCTTTCCCCCGGGCATCACCGGCAATGAGCGACCGGAAGAAAAAGGGGAAAAAGCAGAAGCGCACGGGATCCGCGCCGTGGGAATTAACCCGTTTTTTTCACCAGAACGGCGCCCGCGGCCTCTGCAGCTGGATCCACGGGCAAATCCCAGATGGCGCCGCCGGATCTATCTCCCTCGCACCATGAGGTTCCGGACCGGGAACAGGTGAGCCAGATGTATGAGGGGCATTCTCCCCATGGCTCAGGAAGCCTGTCCCGCCACCCCAGTATTGCTGACCGGGCACCCGCAGATCCTGCCTTGCAGCAAGGAGGCCAGCCACCAGAGAGCATCTCTCCCCATAGCCCAGGGGGTATGTCACACCGCTCCAGAAGCAGTTCTCAGGCCTCCCTCAGCTCCCAAGGAGGATGGGAAATGGAAGCATACATTAAAGCCCTACCAATGTAGGGCTTTAGCATACATTAAAGCCCTAAGGCCCTACATTGAATCTTGTTTTTCACGATTTGAAACCACATATAAAAAAGAAATGTCCGCTTTGAAAAAAGATATCAGCACCAGATTGGAGGATGTTGAACAGGATTCCTCTGATCTGCGAGCCCGGCTACACGTGCACGATACCACCTTACAAGAACACACAGTATTACTGCATCAATTGATTTATCAGCAGGACGATCAGGAGAACAGAAACCGGCGTAATAATATCCGCATCAGGGGTCTCCCTGAGTCGGTGGATCCCAGGGACCTGGAAGACGCCGCAATCGCTCTCTTCAATCAGGTCCTGAATAAACCTAAAGATACTCCCATTGAAATAGACAGGATTCATAGAACATTGGGGGCTAAACGTCCTGACCGCTCCAGCCCCAGGGATGTTATATGCAGGATCCACTTCTTCAAGATTAAAGAAGATGTCATGAGGGCAGTCCGTGCACAAGATGCCATCTTATTCAATAACTGCCCTATAGTGCTCCTACCGGATCTGTCAGGTCACACGCTTGCTCTTCACAGGGCTCTGCGTCCCCTACTCGACCTGCTATGCCAACGCAACATTAAATATAGATGGGGCTTCCCCTTTCAGCTTATTGTTGTACATGAAGGCAAATCAGCTGTTTTCCGGTCCATGGGTGACCTTCCATCTTTTCTGGGACAGCTGGAACTCCCTCAAATCTCGCTGCCGGACTGGCCACTTAAACCGACCCTGCCTGGCTTTGTATCACCACCAGCGTGGAGGCAGGCACCGAAAAAATCCGCCGGGCGAACGGAGGTCTCGTCGTCTTCTCACACTTGACGGTTAGCCCAATCGCCTAGGATCTCCTCCAACCTCGTTGTCTCGGATGAGACATTTTTCTGCAGAGGTTATAGCCTCCTACCGCACACCGATTGATGCCCGGTGCCCCACCTGGGAAGTTTACTGTGGCTGCTAACCACGGCTGCTGCTGTCGTTCATATTGTTACATGTTGTGCTTATGTTAAATATACTTCAAGGGTCTGGTTTACTATGCCATAATTAGCTTGTTCTCATTGTACCCTTTAGCTATCATGTTTGCACTTTGTTCATGTACCCCGTGGCGGGAGAAGCCCCCTGTGCTTCCCACGTACCCCCACTTAGGCCGTCAGTGAGTGTGCTCGCTGACATTTTGATTACCTGTTGGGTTTACTGGACCACAAGTTGGTTCACCAAGAAGTCGTTCTCTCCTAACGCCACTAGGTGGCGGGAGAGTGCTTGTTTTTTTTCTATGTCTTCTTTCCCTCCTTTCCTATCCTTGCTTGGCTATCTCCCCTTTCCTGGTTCCCTCCCTCCCTCTTCCCTTCCTTACCCCGGATGAGGTACACACAGCCATGTTAGCACTCCTTAAACCCCCATGATGACTACTCCCCATATTGCTTTGGCGACCCTCAATGTGCGAGGTTTCAATACCCCCCAAAAGCGCAGTCAGGTGCTCTATCATTTTCATAAACATAAGGTAGCGGTCTTGTTTTTGCAGGAAACTAATTTCCGCACTGATACCATCCCCAGAATACCAACTAAATATTATCCTGATTGGTATCACATGACTAATTCTATTGCACGGTCCAAAGGTGTGTCTATCGCCTTTCACAAGACCCTGCATCCCGAGATCCTGCAACAACAAGCGGACCCTCTCAGCAGATTCCTTTTCCTGAAAGTAAAAATTTATGATCATGTCTATACTCTGGCTAATGTCTATTTTCCAAACCAGGACCAACTGACCTTCCTTGCGCGCTTAGCCACGGCTCTGGAGAATTTTGCATGTCCTAACCTGATCCTGGGAGGAGACTTCAACATAGCAATGGTGCCCTGTCTAGACTCTTCTTCCGGTAAGTCCCATCTCTCTCACACATCTCTTACTAAACTTAGGAATGTATTACATAAGCTCAGACTAGTAGACGTGTGGCGGGCCCTCCATGCATCTGAGAGAGATTATACGTATTTCTCTTCAGCCCACAACTCCTACAGTAGGCTAGACTATTTGTTCCTTGCTCAACACTTACTGGACTCGACCCCCTCTGCCAACATTGGTCTCCGCATCTGGTCTGACCATGCACCCGTCTTTTTCACTCTAGGTGTTCCCAGTGTTAGACACACGCGTTTCTCGTGGCGTGTGAATGACAATGTGTTAAACGATCCCATATGCTTAGACGAACTAAAGAATACGGTGCGGAATTTTACATTGGACCATGCCAGTGACACTACCCACCTGCTGACCCAATGGGAAGCGATGAAATGCGTGGTTCGAGGCATTTTTATAAAACACGGATCTCGCCTCAAGAAAGCTAGAGCCACCCGCATAACTGAGCTCTTGGCTTCTATAGCGACATTGGAGGGTATACATAAATCTACACGACTGGATACCACTTATGTGGAACTATCCAACGCCCGACGGGAATTGTTATCTGTATTAGACACCAGCTCACGCATTGCTCGGGATAGGGCTTGTAAAATAAGATACGAATCTGCTAACAAATGTGGCCGTCACCTGGCTAGAACGTTACATCCTCGCCCCCCAAGGGCCTTTATCCCTTTTATTTTGGACCGTCAGTCCTCTAAACTGCACTCCACCCAGAGCATTGCAGGTGAATTTCGTAGATATTACGCAAGTCTGTACAACCTCCCTCCTCCGCCCCAAGTCGGGACAACCGAAAAAGATCCCGATCCTCTGGCACGCTACATTTTGCAAACTGCACTGCCGACCATATAGCACACAGAGGCATTGGAACTGGTGTCCCCTTTCTCTCAATCTGAAGTAAAGGGGGCTTTCCGGACCTTGAAGACGGGTAAATGCGCAGGACCGGATGGCTACTCGCCCCGGTTTTACAAGGTGCTCTCTGATCTGCTGTCCCTGATTTTGACTCGTACCTTTAACTCAATAGATGATAAGCACCCTCTACTATGCTGGAGGCGAATATCTGTGTTATCCCCAAACCCGGTAAAGACGCTTCCCTATGCCAAAACTTTAGGCCGATCTCGCTACTCAACGTCGATGTCAAACTATTCTCCAAACTCCTGGCGCGGTGTATCTCCCCATCTTTGCCAGCTATCATCAACATGGAACAAGTCGGCTTCATACCAGGGAGAGAGGCTAGGGAGAACACCACTAAAACGATTCCTCTGATCTCTCATATTCAAAAGCAGCACATTAAAGCGTGCCTACTGTCCATTGATGCGGAAAAGGCATTCGATCGTGTAGACTGGAGGTTCCTCCGCCAGACTCTTCTCCAAGTTAGTATGGGGCCGACCGCTATTGCCAGGATCATGTCTCTATATTCCTCCCCCATGGCGAGGGTAATGGTGAACGGCTTGTTTTCCAAGCCGTTTTCTATTTCCAACGGAACTAGACAGGGATGCCCTCTCTCCCCGCTTCTCTACGTCATGGTAATGGAACACTTGGCACAAGCCATACGTAAGAACCCCGATATACGCGGGATCCCCACGACAGCCTTTCATCATAAGATGTCTTTGTTCGCAGACGACCTACTACTGTACATCACACATCCCCATATTACCATCCCGGCTATCCTCAGTGAATTTGACAGATTCGGCAGGCTCAGTAATTTTTAAGTTTATATGTCCACATCTACCGCCCTGAACCTTACGTTACCGCCAGCTACGGTAACCCTTCTACGCAGCAATTTCCCCTTCCAATGGCAGTCCAGGTCCCTCACTTATTTAGGCATATCCGTCACAGCAAACTTGTCAGATCTTTTTCCACTAAACTACTTGCCTCTACTAGGATCCATACGCCTAGCCTTTGAGTCGTACCACAATGTAAAGCTGTCATGGTTTCGTAAAATTAACACCCTGAAGATGGAGACCCTCCCAAAATTACTGTATCTCTTCCAAGCTGTTCCCATAGGCCCCCCGAAGCACTTCTTTCGTACTCTGCGATCCATGGTGAATCGCTTTATGTGGCACAAAGGATATTCCCGTATTCGTTTATAAAGTTCTATGCAGACACAAATCCCAGGGGGGTGAGCCTGCCCGACTTTGAGAAGTACCATAGGGCCGCTCTCCTATCCCAGATCGTAGACTGGTTCCCACCTCCTTCATCTCAACCCAAACCTGCGTTACTGATTGAACGGGACTTAGGCCCGGCAGATCTTAGAGCCCTACCATGGAACCCTCCCTATGAAAATTCAGTGCTAGCTCGCCCATCCCCTCTTACTTGTGCTACTCTGAAAGCGTGGCATGACACTAACAATGCCCCCTCTCTTACCACTTTACCTGGTCCCCTCTCCCCTCTATTTGACAACTCAATGTTCCCCGCGGGGGTTGCCATTTCCTCAGTAGGGGGATACAAAAGGATTGACTGGCCCATAGCCAGGGACTTTATACATGCCCTTACTGGACGTTTTATACCGATGACAGCTGGCACAACAGACCCTCCGGCTAACTGGCTGCTGGACATACAAATGTCCGGCTTTTGCGCGGCACTTAATGCCTCGGGGCAAATTCACAGGCCACTGACAGAGTTTGAGAGTTTACTTGTCTCCAAAGAGGGGGTTCAATACACAGTCTCGGTCATTTATGGGATGTTGAGAGATGTTCTTCATCAGATACCGTTGAGTTCTCAGACCAAATGGTGTGCTGATTTGAACAGGGACTTGTCGGATTCAGACTGGACCACCATATATCACTACACTCATAAATCCTCCTCCTATGCCCAGGAAAAGAACTACAAAATCATCACTAGATGGTACAGAGACCCGGTCTCCCTACATCGAATTTTCCCTTCTTCTCCAGAGACCTGCTGGCGGTGCAATGAAGTAAGGGGTACGTATTTACATATTTGGTGGACGTGTCCCTTGATCTTCCTGTTTTGGCAAAAAATCTTTGGGATCTACAATCACTTATACGGGGATACATTGGTACCTTCACCAGAGATGGCTTATGCTTCTGAGACATATCTTGTCAGCAGCCCGTCAAGTAATTCCCTTATACTGGAAAACATCAACTACGCCACCACTCTCCATATGGGTTAGCCAAGTCAATGATATAATGCACCTGGAGGAGCTATTGGCGACTGACACTAATACCTTTCCTAAATTTATGACCCTTTGGTGTGTGTGGATCCACTTTTCTTCCTCCACCGACATCCACGCCTACCTCTAAAATGCCACCCTAGCTGACTACATGGAGACTCAGCTAGGGACGTACGCAAGCGGTTAGTGTGTAGTACCTCCCCCCACACCCCCGCCCCCCCTGTCTTCTCTCTCCCAATCT
>NW_017307754.1:234454-257744 GCF_000935625.1 Nanorana parkeri
CTGATTTGAAAGGGACTTGTCGGATTCAGACTGGACCACCATATATCACTACACTCATAAATCCTCCTCCTATGCCCAGGAAAAGAACTACAAAATCATCACTAGATGGTACAGAGACCCGGTCTCCCTACATCGAATTTTCCCTTCTTCTCCAGAGACCTGCTGGCGGTGCAATGAAGTAAGGGGTACGTATTTACATATTTGGTGGACGTGTCCCTTGATCTTCCTGTTTTGGCAAAAAATCTTTGGGATCTACAATCACTTATACGGGGATACATTGGTACCTTCACCAGAGATGGCTTATGCTTCTGAGACATATCTTGTCAGCAGCCCGTCAAGTAATTCCCTTATACTGGAAAACATCAACTACGCCACCACTCTCCATATGGGTTAGCCAAGTCAATGATATAATGCACCTGGAGGAGCTATTGGCGACTGACACTAATACCTTTCCTAAATTTATGACCCTTTGGTGTGTGTGGATCCACTTTTCTTCCTCCACCGACATCCACGCCTACCTCTAAAATGCCACCCTAGCTGACTACATGGAGACTCAGCTAGGGACGTACGCAAGCGGTTAGTGTGTAGTACCTCCCCCCACACCCCCGCCCCCCCTGTCTTCTATCTCCCAATCTACCCCCCTTTTTCTGCTCTTCTCTATCTGTCTTACTTCCTATACGTGTTCTTCATGTCACAACAGGATGATCAAACGTCTGTTTGGAGAAGGTATTAAACGGTGTTGGCGATGTTGGCGAGAACCACGCTAGAGAGCCTAGTCTATAGTCTATACTAAGTAACGGCTCACCCTTTTGACATACACCATGTCTGTATTTAATCGTATTGTGATATATAAGCTGATCTATGCCACTCTACATACTGGCCTTAGGGTGCAAATGCCGACCCAGCAACGTTGCACTCTTATCCCCATACCTTACGATGTCATATATTACAATGTTTGAGTACTGTTTTGTACCATTTACAAACTGTTGGAAAACCAATAAAAACTAATTCAACACTAAAAAAGAAAGGGTATAGATATAGCTTAAGAGGAAGTTCCATTGCTAGTTGATGATTATTGATGATTAATGGGACGGGGAAAGTACATAAACAAAATTTTTGGGAAAAAAGAAAATCATTCTGTCCCAAGATATTTGGAAGACCAGCATGAATCTATCTATCCCAGAGGGACTTAGACTTTTGGTATTGAGTCATTTGGAGACATTATCTTGGTCTTAAGCTTAATAAGCAGGAAACTCCTTGGATCAATATACTCTACAGTCTGACTCCTTAAGGGTTAAATAAAGGGTCAGACTTGAGGATCGATTTATAATTATATCTGGAGTTTCATCTTCAGCCCCATGGTTTGCCTTTTTTTGTGTGGCCCAGGTGTAGGCATTTTTAGAGTATAGTTTTTAGGTGCTGGCACTGTTGCTGGTTAATGCAGTATAAAACCTGTAATTGACTATTAGCTTCCCTACTCTCTAACATCTGAAAACTGATTAATTTTTTCCTGTCACATTTTCGGCTCCATATATTTTTCATGTTTGCTACATGTTTGTAGTATGTCAATAGGATAGGTTGTTCAGATCGATTATTGGCCACAGGTAAGGTTTTGGATGCTAGAATAGTATATTCATTTTAAGGTGATGCTGTGTGTAAAGGTTTTTTTTGTCACTATTCACTTATATTTATATTTAGGTGCTCATGGTTTTAAACATATAAATTATTTTTTTATGTGAATTGATTTACTATTAGAATCTTGCTCAATGTGGAGTGGGATTAATGAAGTCAGTTTAAACATGTTTCATTATTTAGTAATACATGTTGGTAAAAAAAAGAGGAAAGATAGGGTTTCCGGAGGGGTGCAATTAAATAGCCAAGAGAGATGTGCTAAAATATATAATACATTTTTATTTTGTATAGTAGAAAAAATCGATGCATTTCATATATCTAACAGAATATTTCATGTATCTAACAAAAACCCTGCATGGCATTTGCTTGTATAGGCATTAATTTAGTACATACATATTAATGTGATCCAGGTTATTCAGGGTATAAAGCATGACATTAATCACAAGTTTGACAGATTTATAATTGTCCCTTTGAGGGCTTAACTTAATAGGCCCCGACACGTTTCGCCAGTGGCTTCATCAGGGGACCCAAAACAAGTGGATCATGCAGGGTTAGTCTGTGAGGCAGGGGAGGCACTTGGAGAGTCAACATCCAATCATCAACCAAAAAAAGACCCGACTGGGTATTCATGTGGTTCTATTCTGATTTCACTGATGGTGTGTGACTGGCTGCATGCCTCCGTAGTGATCCCCGCGGGATCACTACGTTTTTTTATACTATACAAAATAAAAATGTATTATATATTTTAGCACATCTCTCTTGGCTATTTAATTGCACCCCTCCGGAAACCCTATCTTTCCTCTTTTTTTTACCAAATTTTATATAACTGGATTTTTTTATTAGATATTATATTACATGATGTAATTGTTGCATCTTCTGGGTTATTTCATATTGAGTTTTCTGATAAAGTAATGTGTGTGGCTTGTTTTGGAAATACATAATCACTGTGTCCATCTTTTAATGGTAATCAGCCACCTGTGCCATGCATCCTTTCTGAAGTGGGCTAAGAGTGGCACTTCTGTTTAAAAGTTACCAGGGTAACTTAGGGATGTAATTCCTTGGCAGCCAACATTCCTCCACTTTATTCTTCATTAGAGAGGCTTGAGGGGTGGCCAGGTTACTGGGGAGGTGTGTGATTGGTTGGATCACGTGAACGGGAAGAAAACATATACATGGTAGTTACCAGCTCTTTTTTTTCTGCAGCTTCTATGTCAGACCCTATGTTGGCACAAGAGAAGGAGGAGATGCAATGATGAGTATATGTTGCACAACGACATGGAGGGAGGATATAAACACAGTAGAAAGCTTTTCTCAGATGGCTGAATGGAATGGGGTGGAGCCTCAGAAACACATCAACCATTTTACTATTTGCCATATGGTTGCTGAAGGTGTGCTGTGACATTCATGCCTACCTGGTGGTTTTGTTTCCTTTCTGACAGAATCCATTTTATATGCTGGATTCCATTTTTATATGTAATGACTCACCGCCTGGCTTCCTGATTGGCTAGCTTCCCAACCAATAAGCTTCCTGATGATGAGGGAGCATGGAGATGGCTTCCCGGCTAATCAAGCAGCTGAACAGTATGTAATGACTCGCCTCCTGGCTTCCTGATACCGGTAGTCCTGGTATCGGGATAGGCATTGTGAACATTCGGGCGAGTGTGATTACTCACCCAAATACTCGATATCGGCACCAATACAGATACTAGTTAAGGTATCGGTGCATCCCTAGTAAAGGAATATATTTCTTTATTTCTTTACCTCCAGGTCTTTGCTGGTTTTACTTGAAATCATGAATTTAAAATCCATGGAGGGACATACCTTCCATCCAATACCTTCCTTGCCAACCCAGCAGGTTTCACAGACCACTGTTACAAACACAAAAATACCTCATTTGTGGAAATGACCACCTCAGCTATCCTCTTGGCAAAGAAGAATAGGAGATATGTGTTTACTCACTATTAGACTAACTCCTGGAAAAACTAAGCATTTCAAATCTGCTGGCTTACAAGGAGATAAGTGCAAGGAGGATTATGCCGTCTCTCTCTCTCTTTCTCTCTCTCTTTCTCTCTCTCTCTCTCTCTCTCTCTCTCTCTCTCTCTCTTTTGTTTGCAATTTACTTGTTCATGCAATGCCAAAGTACAGCTTTCACTATATCCAGTATGTCTCTCTTACACAGCTGCACACTGTCTTCCCCTCCTTTTCCTTGTCCATTAATTTAAACTTTGATGACAATGGTTTCAAAGGATAAAAATCATCCTATGATTGGACCAGAGGAAAGAAGGGATGGGCAAATTATGTGATGGCTGCCGTGTAAGCGGCCTGATGGTCTAGTGTGTTGGGGGATGTATAGTGATAGTTATACTGTCAGCACTCAGTGAACAAGTAAATTGTAAACAAAAGAGATAGTGATCCAGGAGGTGGCATACACCTTCTTGCACTTAACTCCTTGTAAGCCAGCAGATTTGAAATGCTTAGTTTTTCCAGGAGTTCTCTAAAAACAGAACGCAATTTTAATATTAGGGGTAAATTCCTTTATAGTTGGTACTGCAGCAGTACAGTTGAATAATAATGTTGCCTATTTGTATGGATACAAAGCCTGTTGAAATTCCATATAAATTTTGCAGAAGTGACTTTTAACTGTCCACTTTTGCTCTTAGGTTTACAGTGTGACCTCCTCCTCTTTTACTTACATCCTGACTTCCATCTATCATCACACAGTGGGGCTAATTCTTTTAAACTAAAGAAGAAAAAATTATGTGAAGTTTTTTTGCAAATTTTGATGGCTGCTAAGGACAACTACGCTTATTTCTTGCAGTTTTAACGTATCACACCCATTGAAATTTAATGTGCTCATTCGTCTTTCAGCCAGACTGTTGAAAGCAAATCACTGGCTAAAGTATGCCAGGTTTAATGACCATTTGTTGACAAAGCTTATTGTCTACTCTTTTTTACCTATGTCTTTTCCACTTGCAAACCTTACTGAACCTTACTCTCCTTGTCCATTTGTTATATTTACAGTTGTAATCAAAATTATTCAACCCCTATTACAAATGAGGTTTATTTGCAAAATGTACAGACTTTGCAATGAACAAATCAAACAAAAGCAATTTAAATAGGTCAACACAACAAATGTTTCAAGTGGTTTCCACAAAGTTAACCTGAAAAAGCAACTTTTAATGACGTCTGCAGTCTCAAAATTATTCAACCCCTTCATGGCAAGCATCTTTAGTACTTAGTAAAACACCCGTTTGCTGTTATGACCAGCATATGAGATGCATAGCCAGACACCAGCTTCTAGCAGCATTCCTGAGGCATCTTAGGTAATTCCTCATGAATAATGGCCTCCAGTTCACTAATGTTCTTGGGTTTGCATGCTGCAACCACCTTCTCCAAATCCCACTAGAGATTTTCTATGGGGTTCAAGTCAGGTGACTGGCCACTGTAGAATCTTCCAGGACTTCTACTGCCACCAAGGCTTGGTGGAATTTGAGGTATGCTTGGGATCATTGTCCTTTTGGAAGATCCAAGACAGCATGACATTTTCTCCTAGGATTTCCTGATACTTCAAAAAATCCATCTTGCTTTCCACATGCTGTAGGTTTCAAATGTCAAAGGATGCACAGCAGCCTCAGAGCATCACTGAGCCAACACCATGCTTAACTGTGGGCAGAGTATTCTTTTCTGCATATGCTTCATTATTCTTCCTGCAGACATACCAACCTTTTTCTGCCCCATCCAGGTAGTGTAATCACTGTTGCCTTAACTTTGAACTTGCAAACTATGCTTCCAATGGTGTCTATAGGAACATTCAGTGCCTTCACTTACTTTGTGTATTCTGTTCCTTGTTTGTGAAGAGCGGTGATTTCTTCCCTTGACTTTTTTAGACCATTCTTTTGACTTAGCCATATTTATAACATGCAGTTTAAATATAACACTCAACAAACCCCTAGCCAGGTCAGGTATTTCATGTGTTCTAGCTCAAGCACACCTGGTGAAACTATTGAAGGCCTTTATTAGTTGCATCAGGTGTGCTTGAGACAACGCCTGTTTTGCAGATGTGTGCTCTTGTGGGGAATTCTATTCGGCGGATTGAATAATTCTGAGGCTGCAGTCATTAAAAGTTGCATTTTTAGTTGAGTTTGGGGAAACCACTTAAAACATGTGTTGTGTTGATCTATTGCAATTGCTTTTGTTTGGTTTGTTTATTGCAAACAAGTAAAAGTTTGTAAATTTTGCCAATAAACCTGATTTGCAATGGCGCTTGAATGATTTTGATTACAACTGTATTTCCTAAATAAAATAAGGTTATTTTGTTGAAAGATGCATTTGTAAACTCAATCACCCGTTTGTAAACAACAGTTTCTATTAAATGTTTTTGTAAAATAACTTAAACCTTTTAAACCTTTAAAGTTCAGCGGTATTTTGCAGCTCATGCCCAAGGCTAACAGCACCCACATCAAAGCAAATGGATGCCCATTATTTTTACTGCATATTTTGTAAACGCTATTAATTCAGGAGTCAAGATCCCGAACTTTTGTAGAATTGAGCTGTAGCTAATTGGCATACAAAGAATTCAGTTTGTACAGGCACTTAAAGGGTAACTGAATCCTCATCATAGTGGGAAGTCTTTAGCCATTATGTGAAAGTATGCCCAACATTTTTGCACATTTTGTCAGACTTTCCTGTCAAAGGACCTCTCCATCCCTGTGATGACCCAGACCTCACTTGTTGCTCCATTTCTGCTTCTGACTCATTTTTCTTCCAGGTGCTGTGGTTCTTTTTGTCCATCTTGATTGGCCAGCCCTGAATAATGCAACACCTGCACATGCACATGGGAGGTAATTCATCCTGACTAGGGAGTGAATTAGTGCTGAGGAGCAAAGTGACCTTCAGCCGTGGACACCGATGGTTTGAAAGCTGATTCTGTTCTTGGGAACCCCTAATAAAACGAGTCCAATGCTGGAAAAAAAGGGATGACTCTCATGTTCAGGTTAAACGTGAGTTAGATTCAACCCCGGGCTGTCCACAGTTGGCCAGTTCATCTGCCTAAACCTCCCACTGATGATTATGAACAAATATCAGACTGTAATTTAGTGGCCGCAACAATTCCATTGCTAAATGACGTAGGAGATAACCGGGCTTGGGGATCCTGGGTGATGTCATTAATCATTTGTTAAATTATGTGTACTGGCCTTTTAAAAAAATATGGAATGGGGTCCCCTGAAGATGCATAGAAGACACTTATCAAGGTTTATGTCCTGGCTGGCCAGTGGTGGGGCAGGGCAAAGTAGCCCTACATTCCCTACCTGAACCATATCAGGCCACATTATTATTATAATTATACATTATTTATAGGTTGCACAGCACTTCACAAAATAAAGGGGGAAACAGTACACTTACAATACAATTTAAAAGATGAGGGATAGAAGGTCCCTGCTCATTAGAGCTTACAATCTAAAGAGAGGGCCAAGGGATACCAAAGGCTTTATTTGTGAAGGATAAGTTGAAGGGGGATCAACTTCCCTAAGAATTAGTTTTCAAGGATTACCTAAAGGCAGACAGAGAAGGAGATAGGCAGACAGCATGTGGTAGGGTTTTCCAAAGGAAATTAAAGGCTCTTGAGGAGTCTTGGGGGGAGCAGAGAGGATGGTTTGGGTGATATTTTAAGATGAGGCTGGTGATGTAGCTCAGGGCAGAGAAGTGGATGGCTTTGTATGTATTTTGAATTGTATTCTTTAGTGAGGAAAGAGATAACAAAGGACAGAACTATTTGGTCACCTGAGTATCCCTGACCCCTTTGTTTACAAACTGAAGCTGGGGATCTGTCATTTAGCAGTGATAATGCTGCTAAATGATTTTCAATGTTGCTCTTTTATTCTGCATTAAGGGACCCTCTCCCTGCTGAATCTATTAGGGACACCTGCAGAGGAAACCATGAAAGCTTACTATCTAGAATATGAAATATATTTTACACATTAACGCCATTTGAGTTAACTTTTTCCTTTTTTGAGAAAAACTGCTTCAGCTGAAAATGTAAATGCAGGTCAAACAATACATTTCATTTAACTGTACAGTCATGTTCCTCTGGAAATTAAGATGTATTCTGAAGAAAGCTATTTCAGAAAGGAAACATACCTTTGTTAAATTAGATATAGATGTGTTCATTTATAATTCAACTGGGACCACTCCAACTACAAAAAACAAGTTTTAAGGCTAACCTGTTTCAGCCTGGATTTGTGGGAGGAGTCTGCGCTCCCACAGCCTTCTTAAACCGGGTGCCCAGGCTCCTCTGCACACGATCGATCTACGGCGTACAGGTAAGAGAGACGGACCGGAGATGTCGTCACTTCCGGTTGCGATGGGCACGTCACTTCCGCGGCGCCGGACGTGGGGAAAGACCGCTGGAGGCTGTCGGCAGAGCCGTTTCATAATGGAGCTATCAGTTGTCTACCATGCCCCCCTGTTTTCACAGTAAGAGCTTTTTCTGAAACCGGTGGAGCAGCGAGTGTCAGCAGCAGACGCCACGCCAACAGGCATACGCAGAGCACAGGTTACCTCCGGCTAGCGGGCTGAGAGCAGGTACCAGTAATGCGTTGGTCTTACTAGATACGTCATGGTAACCTTATTTCATGTCTTTTGTGGTTGTTTCCTCCCAGCATGGCAGTGGCGTCTGCATACAGTGAGTTACAGTATAACAGCATGTGCCGCAGGTCACGTTACATACATCATTTGCATAAACATTTGTTACAGGGGCTGGTCAGGCTACGGCAGTAGGCAGAAGAGGGGTTCCAGATACACTGCTTGGCATTTTATACATGGGGGGGGGTACAGGTTAGATGCACGTACATGCATATATTATTTCACTCGGCTCACTGATCACTCCAGGGCGATACACGGCCCAAATCATGCCGCAGCACAATACTTACACAATACCGGGCTACTTACTAGTTATCGGAGGCACTGAGGGGTTGGTTAGGTATGTTAGTTCCTCAGGCCTCAGTCATACGACAGCACGAAGCACGCACATCATACGGAAATAATAGTAATCGCTAGAACACTTGTCAGGTATAGTGACAATCAAGGATTTATGTGGGATGTTAGAGGTAGGGCATATGGTCATACATGCGAATTGGGCATTTATACAACGCACGTACACCCAGCTATCATGGTTGGTAAAAGACAAATAAACAACGCCAGCAGAGCAGGGGATGCACAGACATGGTTAGGAATTGGGGGTCATGTCAGTTAATTATCATACGGTGACCAAAGGAGGTGACAACGAATTCGTAGGCGTATATAGGTATGGCAGGGTTGTTAAACTTATGGGTATTTCCGCAGTCACGCTTCCTAAATTCCGGGTTCTGGGGCAGTGACACTCAGCGGTGAAGGTCAGGCTAGTATACCAGCCAGTTAGGTTGGGAGCATTCTCGGCACAATGCGGTATCAGGGACCTTACTCTACTTTATCTCATGTTTTACAGTGAGGATTATCAGCATGTCCCATGTGTCCGAGAGTGTGGATTTGGCGTATCTAGCAACAACTCCTGCCAGAGGTTCTGAGCATGGAAGTACAAGGATCCCCTTTCCTGCTACCGCAAGGAAAGCGGAGTTGTTTAAGTTATTATTTCCTCCGGTAGCAGCTAGTGAGAGAGCGGAACAAGTTTCCCTGCGTACAGTGGTCACGTCACTGACGCAGATCCACGCCTCATTGAACACCATGAATACGTCTCTGCAGGACTTACTACACAGAGCAGAGACTTTAGAGAGGCAAGCAGTGGTTGTCCCAGCCGCGGCGGTACAAGACGTTCCTAGCACCTCAAGTATTCCTATAATGCCTAGTGCCCCGGTGGCCATTAGCGCAGGTATCAGTACATCTCCCCCCAATATCACGGCAGAACACTTTGTTCCAAGTAGTCTGAAGAAAGAAATTTTGGAGGGCAAAGACGTTAACCTGGCATCACTGTTGATAGCGGCACATGATGTCTCTGAAAACAAATCGTACGCGTGCGGGGAGGTGTCGGTAATTTTAAAAACTAGGGATCCAAGGTTGAATAGGAAGTTGTCCCTACCCGAGTTCATGCTGGCATTTGGAACATATAGAGATGTCATATGAACAGTAAGTCCCAACTGTAGGGAGGAGCTAGATGCATATATACATCTTGTTGTCGATCTGGGGTACAAATACGGTGGGCATGCGTTTTACGACTATCTCCGCGCATTCTCGGCAAAGGCAGCGGCTGGTCTCGCCCAGTTCCAGTTCACGACTAATTGGGGAAAGATAGATACAGAGTTGTTCTGCAGATACTTTGCAGGACTTAAATCATCAGTGTGCACGATTTGCCATTCATCTGCTCATACTGTCGACTGGTGCCCCACACCGGCACCAGCAGACGTCGCCACCACAGGTAAACAACCGGGGTTATTACCTGATCCTCCCGGCACAACGCCCACGCAATTTGACAAGCTGGGTGGACCCATTCAGAGTTTAGGAAAGGCCCAGATTTGCAATAATTTAAATTTCAAATCCTGCAATTACCCGCACTGTCGTTTGTTGCACATATGTTCTACATGTTTTAGAGCCCATCCCAAAACTGCTTGCACGGTCAGGAAACCATACAATTTTTGACTAAGCCAGGTGAACGTGGAAGGGTTAGTTGCTATGCTGAGGGCCCATCCTGATCCCTTGGTAGTTGCTTTCTTGAGCGAAGGCTTCACCAAAGGTTTCCATACAGGGTTCATTACTTTGCCCCAAGCGACTTATGAATGCGGCAACTTGAGATCTGCGCTGGCCGATCCTTCCACTGTTGATTCCTTACTAGAAACTGAACTGGCCAAAGGGTTCATAATAGGCCCATTCGAAGTACCCCCCTTTGGCATGTGGAGAGTCAGCCCCATTTGTCTGGTGTGTGGGAAATTCTCAAATAAACAACGTCTAATCTACGACTTGTCTGGCCCTCATTCCATACACGTGCCTAGTTTAAATTCATTAATACCATCAGAGGAGTTTGGCCTCAAGTATGCTTCCGTCGACCAGGCAATACAATACATATTGATGGCTGGTAAAGGGTCGTGGTTATCCAAGGCGGATATTTCCGATGCCTTTAAACTGTTGCCCATCCAAAAGTCTTTATGGCAGTGGCACGGAGTAAAATGGAGGGGGTTATACTATTTTGCCACCAAGTTAACATTCGGTTCAAGAAGTAGCCCTTGGCTATTTGATACCTTTGCGCAAGCACTTCACTGGGTTTTGGAAGAACACGTTCATTGTCAGAGAGTCATTCATTATCTTGATGACTTCCTGCTTATAGAGTTACCTGACAGTACTCCAAGGGACCTCTGCGTGTTGCTTGATGTCTTCAGTTCTCTTGGAGTCCCAGTAGCTGCACACAAGGTCGATGGTCCACAACATGTCTTGACCTTCCTTGGTATCACATTGGATACGACTAGCATGCAGGCTAGTTTGCCGTTAGACAAGCTAGTCAGGATCAGGAGTGCGTTGCATTCACTAGTGTTGTCTCCAGTATGTTGCAGGAAAACGTTGCAGTCCCTGTTGGGGATGCTGAACTTTGCGATGCGCATCATCCCGCAGGGTAGAGCTTTTATATCTAGACTGCTGGCATTGTTGCCCACAGCTCCTGACCAAGACTCATTGGTACGCATCGACGCCGCCGGGCGTGCGGATGTGGCAATGTGGGACGAGTTTCTACAAGAGTGGAACGGAATTTCAATGTTCATTCCGCAAGCTACTTGTTCATCGCCGCAGGTAGTCACCGACGGTGCAGCGTCATCTGATCTGGGTTTGGTGCTATTTTTGGCCCCCAATGGTTTTCTAGCCCTTGGTCAACGGAGATTGAAGGGATAGTGGGTTTGTCTCGAACTTCATCACTATTCGAGATCTACCCTGTAGTAGCAGTGGCTAGAGCCTGGGGTTCCTCATGGTCAGGGCATACGGTCATT
Source organism: Nanorana parkeri (assembly GCF_000935625.1). NCBI lineage: Eukaryota > Metazoa > Chordata > Amphibia > Anura > Dicroglossidae > Nanorana > Nanorana parkeri. The sequence continues at coordinate 246,046 of NW_017307754.1, forward strand.
TCATACTGACAATCAAGCTACGGCAGACATCATTAACAAAGGCAGATCAAAGTCGTTGGTGATCATGTCGTTCCTACGCAGGCTAACATGGCTCTCACTACAATACAGATTCAGTATAATTTGTCACTACATTCCTGGTACATGTAATATAGCAGCTGACGCTCTGTCCAGATTTAAATTCCCTCTTTTCTTCCAACAGCACCCGGGGGCGGACGCCGTTCCAATGCCGGTTCCCGCATTTCAACAGTTAGTGCTGGACTAGAGAGGCACCAGGGTAACGCGGCCAGGCTAATCAATACTTCTCTTTCACGCAATACACGTAAGGCATACGAAAGGGGGTGGAAAACTTTTAAGTTTTTCCAGGATAAACATTAGACATGTGCACTGCCAAAAAATTTGTTTAGTTTCGTCTTAAATTCGGATTTGTGTTATTTCGTTTTTCAGGATTCGGGTGTGAAAGTCAATTCGGATTCGGACGAAATTCGGTAGCGTTAGTACGAACGTTCGTTTCGTTTTCTGTTCTTATTCGTTTCTTATTCGTTTCATTCGTTCGTTTGCAGCAAAAGTGACATTTGAGGGGGAAAAAATATTTTTTTCCTTCTCTAATGTCACTTTGCTCCAACGAACAAAACGAATAAGAAACGAATAAGAAACGAATAAGAACAGAAAACGAAACGAACGTTCGTACTAACGCTACCGAATTTCGGAAATGGAAATTCGGATTCGTTTGCATTCGTTATGTCTGTAATTCGGAATTCGGATACATCCGTATGTCCGAATTTCCGAAAATTCGTCCGATTTTCGATTTGGAACTAAACGAATCGCACATGTCTAATAAGCATGCTACTCATGATCCAGGTTGCGTTAGTTACATCCTAGCATTCATTTCATACTGCCACACGGATCGCAAATTAGCGTATAATACTATCAGGTTATACCTGGCGGGAGTGCAACACTTCCTTGCATTAAGCTACCCGGATAGGCAGTCGGTATTTACCGCTCATCCCGTACGAGCCATTCTTAAGGGCATACAGAAATCCGGTAGCCACACACTCAGTACCCGGTTACCTATCTCAGGACCGTTGTTTAGGGGGATGTCCTCCATGTTGGACAAATCACCATTCGGGGTATTGCAAAGTTTAGTGATAAAAGCTGCAATCTATTTGGCTTTCTACGGGTTTTTAAGGCCAAGTGAGTTTACCTTTACCAGTTCCAAAGCCTACCCGGTGCTCAAACAGAACTTGGTCAGGTTTCCTAAATATTTTCTGTTGACCCTTGAGCGCTGCAAGACAAATCAGGTAGGAGCCCCTACGGAGATAAAACTGTTCCCATCAGGTAATGCTTGGTGCCCAGTCTCTGTGTTAGATTGCCTTATGGACAGACTGTCTCTGTTTCCACCGCACGGGCCGTTGCTGCCCTTTCATAGTACCCCTCTCTCATCTCAGCAATTCATTTTGCACGTCCGCCTACTCCTTAGGCAACTGGGGGTTAATCCTAAATGTTGTTCCGGGCATTCTTTTCGCATAGGGGCAGCCTCGGCAGCTTCCCGACACAGAGTACCTGCTCATGTAATTAAGAGGTTAGGCCGATGGAATTCGGCATGCTTTAACAGGTATATTCCAGACCCACATGTAGAGATGGCTAAGGCATTTTCTAACTTGGCGATGTAATGCAGGTTATGAATAAAGTGTTTCCTAAGATTGAAGTTTTTGCCCCCTTATTTGGTATACTGTCCAACCAGACCATGGCACACCTCAGGTCAGTATGTTGTGAGTGTATCTTTCATTCCCACGGACAAATGGTGGAACATCTAGGAGTCAGATGCGGGCACCGGGGGTACCAACTCATGAAAGGCTTTTCCCAGACGCAGGTAAGCAGACTCTGATCACAAGTTAAGAATTAAGTGTAAATCATATGCTTGTTGTTGGATTGCTTTGCAAAATCCATACATATATTAGGTACATTGCAAAATAAATATGTGATTTTCTTTTCACAAGTCTAACTAAATCTTCATATTATGCAAATACACATCTGTTCCTTAAAACAAATGTAACAAAACATTTCAGATCTACTAAAATAACAACAGAAAGTTAGAAGGGTTGAAAGAAAATTGGAGTCTGATTTCTTTGTGGCAAAACATTTAGTGTTCATTAATACATTAATAGAAGAGAGGTCATTTAAGTTTACAAACAAGAAACAGAACAAAAGTAAAAAAACAGTAAGATTGTATTTTATTGCATTCTGCCCTTTTTTTAATCCTGCATTTGTGCCATCTGAATAGATGCTTTCTTTCTCCAAAACTCTTAAAGCACCTACAGAAAATTGTGCCTGCAAACATCAGATTTGTAGCTTCTATATTTCACCAGTAACTCCTCTGTTTGATGTAAATGTTCAAGAGGATTACCAACGCCACAGCCATCACCATTTGTGAAGATACCAGCAGCAATGTACCTAATCCAATATCAAAACATGTAAACTGATGTGTTTCTACATTGGTTCACAAGGAAGATTGGACGGTACACAGGGATGATTGGCAGAAAAAGGGGGTGGCCTTCCTTTAAGTTGAGTTCCTTCCTACTGTATAGGGTTAACTTTGCACTCGTCTGATGGACCCCTCATCCAATTGGGCACCTGTACATCTGTACCTCCTCAATATGCAGTCAACAAAGTTAGGTGAACACTAATACTACGTATGTTTTAGTGATTATTCCCTAATATTACTCAGTTATGTCCAGAGTCATTGAGTACATCCTAGTTTCAAACCCTTCTACAATACTGCACATACCTTGTTTCTGTTTATTTCAGGGGTGTTTGGGTTTCACTGTAAAAAAACTATTATAAAGAAAATGTGTTAGTATGGGAAAAAACCATTTGGACCTGTAGTGGACCCTCTTTGAGGTAGTCATGTGCACCAGCAAAAAAATTGTTTAGTTTAGTTTCGTTTTGATTCAGATTTTGCATTTTCGTTTTTCGGATTCGGGTCCGCAATTGAATTAGTTGCGGGATTTGGATTCGGACTAAGTTCGCTAGCAGTAGTCGTTTTTCGGATTCTGATCCACAATTGATTCGGACGGAATTTGTTAGCGGTAGTCCGGTCGAAATTTCGTTTATTGGACGAAATATCGTTAGCAGCAAAGTGACATTAGAATTTTTTTTATATTTTTTTACAGTCTGCAGAAGATGAAAAAAAAAAGCGTGAGGTTCCCCCCCAATTCATACCAGACCCTTTACGTCTGGTAGGAATGTTAGGAGGGACCACCCCAAGTTAAAACAAAAAAAAAGTGTGTGGGGTTCCCCCCAAAATCCCTACCAGACCCTTTAGGTCTGGCAGGAATTTTAAGGGCGAACCCCAGTCCCTAAAAATGGGGGGGGGAAACGTGGGGTCCCCCTAACAGTCCTACCAGACCATTGATCTGAGCACTGGCCCGGCAGGGCAGGAAAGGGGGGGGGAAATCGAGCGGCCCACCCTCCCTGCGCCTTACCAGGCCACGTGCCCTCGGCATTTGGAGGGTGTCCGATGGGGACAAGGGCCTCTTCCTCACAACCCTGACCCGGTGGTTGTGGGGGTCTGCGGGCAAGGGGGCTTATTTGCATCGGGGTACCCCTTTAAATAAGGGGCACCCAGACGGCAATTTTTTTCTGCTCGTTCGCGGCACCCCACTCCAACCCCCACCCCCCAAAGGTCTCTGCTTTATCAGCTTCTTTTGGGGTCCATAGGTGATATTAGGGGTCCTAGAGACCCCTAATATCTCCATAAAGAGGACCTGTCAGTGTGCCTTTGCTATTATATAGGGGGTTGTTATCCCCCTATATAATAGCAATAACAATAAGTGCAAAAAAAAAAATATAAATAAAAAAAAAGAAAAGTAACACATAAAAAAATAAAATAAAATAAAAGCCACATATAAAAAAAGGGGAAAAAACCCCCCCAAAATGTTTAACTCCCCCACCCCCACGTTTACGCGCCTATAAACGTAAATACGCGTCCGGTGCCCCAGCGCGCAAAAATTACAATTGCGCTACACATGTTACATATCGCCGCGAACGTCGCAGTGAGAGCAATCATTTTAGGGCCATCAATCACTGATAACACTAAACTGATGAGCGGTAACAGCTTTTAAAGCGTCGCCTAGGGCCAATTTTGGGTATTATCGTTTTTTGAGGTTTCGCGCGCGCACGCAATTTTAAGGCTTGACATGTTTAGTGTCTTTTTACCCGACGTGACCCCATCTTTTATATTTTACCAAAAAATTGGGTAATAATAAATGTTTTATCATTTAATATAGGGGAAACTGTTTTTTTTTTAAAATTTCGGTAATTTTTCCTTAATATAGTAAAAAAATAAAACCCCCAGTGGTGAATAAATACCACCAAAAGAAAGCTCTATCTGTCCCCAAAAAAGGGTATAAAATTAATTTCAGTACAGCGCTGCATGACGGAATAAATGTCAAAGTACCGCAGCGCTGAATACTGAAAAATGGCCTGGATGGAAAGGGGGTTTAACACCGCGGCTGTCAACTGGTTAATGAACATTTCAATATACAACAGGCCAGTGTGCTCTAATAATTAGTTTGTGAGCCTGGACATTTATGGTAGGTTGCATTTTATCTATGAATAAGGTACAGTGCAGAATAAGGCTGACTGGTACCATGGTAATGTGAATTTGACAGTGATGCATAAACACATTAAAATAATCTGTATCAGAAATAGTAACTGCTTCGCTATCTTACATACATATTTGTCTCAATTTCTAAATGTAAACAAAAAGGAGATGCATTTAGTGAATGTTGAATTGAAAACCCTGAATGACATTAAATGCAGGTGAAGCCTGAAAACAAAATTCAGAGCTCTGTCAGGTCATATCTAGTTTAGACATTGAACCATATAATATATTCTCATGGCAGACTGCACAGAAGACTGTGATGTCCATTTGCAATAAATAAGGACTTACATATTGTGCAATGCATAAGAAAGCCTTCAATTTCATGTCACATGCTGGATATATTTTGCAGCATTTTATATTTTACATGCAAATATGGTTGCCTCATCATTTACATAGAGATATTGTTTACCATGGTCATCTTTTATTCTAAGGAGTAAAGAAATAGGTAGACATGAAGCTGATGATATTTTCCACATAAATATATGGAGCGCCAACCAAGACACTATTTCTAATCTGACATGAATATTCCATGATCAAAATTATTTACCGTGCTATAATACTGTAAGGTACATTTCAGAATAATGTTTTAGTAACATGCAACATTACAATGATTTCAAAACAATAGTATTATAAAATATTCTTTAAAATTAAATTTCTTCAAAAAGATCTCTTCTAGATCTTTAACTAGAAGAAGCTGCTGACTAAACCCTGCCTATACAGTAAATGGCCAAACTACTCCTTGGACACAATGGGGGAATTAATAAAAATGGGAGAATTAAAAAAGTGGCTGAAGCAAACTCTGTCTGCTAAATATGGACCATCTGTGCACTCCTCTGAAACTTGTTTTACTTTGTTAGTGAGGCCTTGGATTCTCTGTCTAGGGTAATATTCCCTATATAGTTATCTATTTGTCCAATGAGCATTCCCTTAACTAGCAAGTGTGGCATTCATTGGGCAGAAGGTGGGGCTTAGTCCCAAAGACAAGCAAGTTAAAACAAAACTAAAGTTAAAGAAAACTTGCTAGTAGGTAGAGCTTTTGGGTAGCAGAGACTTTGTATGTCTTGTCTGCCAAAAAACCTTTCTCCTTGGTTTTTTTTGTGTACAGGGCCTGTGGTGCATGCACATACAGTGTTAACTCTTGGCATCTCAGGAGGAGCCAGGAAAATGTAACTCCAGCACACATGCCCAGTAGTCCAAAGAAGGAAGGTACAGGATATGGAAGAAGAGGTTTGAATGAAGTGATGAGGGAAAGCATGGAACTCTCAATGTTGGATAAGGGCCAACTCACAAGTGTTGCATACTTTCAAATTATGCCAAATGTTTCCAAGGGCCTTCCAAAATGAAATCCCACTTCAATCCCTTGGTGAAAAGTGAAACAAGTAGCACACAGAAGAGGCTTTTCTAGCTGGGAATGGTAATAAAAGACACATTATCTTAGGTAGGACTATAAATTAGCTGACAGATTTACATTTTTGCTCAGCTTTCAGTAAGCCATACAAAACTAAAAAAATTGTCATTAAAACTGAAGTACATGGGTCACACAATAAGAAAATCATACATATCACTTATATGTGACATGTGCAATATAAAGATTTAAAATATAATTTTTTTTGGGTGGGGGGGTTCCGGATGCTGAGCTGAATGGCTGTGCATTTGTGCAGCTCTCCCTACCTGCCACAGTTTTGCTATTCCGCATTGCACGGAGCCCCACACACATGGGCAAGGACAAGGGTTTTCGCTCCTCCAGGTCATCTGCACCTCATTGCCCACCGCGGGGTGCCATCACAGGTATTAAAGCTTTTTTTGAGCCTTCTGAGCCTCCGTCAAAGCTACCCAAGAAGGTGCCGGATCCCGCAACCTCCACTACGTGCAGTGGCCTCCCTTCTGAACAGCACCCAGATAAACAGCCATCTCCTGCTGCTGTTTTACTTGCCTTTTCTCTGGAGTGTTCTGCCAGCTTGGCCCCAAATGCTCCTTCCGCAGCAGCCATGACTGGTAAACCGCTTGTTCTCCTCTGGCCTCTCCTAGCCCACCTCCTCTGTGACAGTCTCCCTGTAGTGACCAGCAGGCCACAAGCTCCCCTTGCTCTTCTCCAGGACTGCACTCTACTTCTCTACTGCATGGACTGGTGAGCCTCCTCACCAGGAAGCAGGGGGTTCCCAACTTCCTGGTTGGGACCGCCTGCCTACTCTTCCTCTGCAAACCACCCATTGGCAAGAGGTTTCTAAGAAGAAGTGACCCAAATCCGAAGACTCTCCCCACGAATGGGGTCCACCTCGTGATTGATTATATGGCCTCTACTGAATTTTTAATTTTTTTTGCTACATTGCTCTTACGGTTTAATATGTTTAGGTTCTGCTTTTGTCTTTCTTCATGTTACTCTATTGATCCCTCTTAGAGAGCCCAAGCTCAGGCTTACCAGTTGTTCCATGTCTTTAGTCCAGTCACTTCCGTGTTGCAATAAGCTGTCCTTCCAACTTCCTCCCTTCAGTTACATATCCCTTCTTGCCTGCAGTCTCCATCATAATCTCACCTACCATGATGCACCCCTTATTTATTGCTTAGTATTGCCTATTCCATGTGTTCCTTGGAATTGTGCATCCTCTTCTGGATATATTACAGACATATAATAAAGTTTCATGATGGTCAAAATCTGGGGTCTCCGCTTCTTTGTTCTTGATTGCGTACATAAATCGAATTGTGGGGGGATTGGGATAAACTTTTATTGCAACGAGAATGTAGATGGATACACCTCACTAAATCTTATGAATAACCAGGTATAAACAATTTGATTAATTTCAGTTGTTTTTTGTGAGTCGAGTCTTATTCCAGCATGCCCATTATCTCAGTATGAGATGCATTTTGAAGTCGTTTTTTGAAAATAGGGAACCAGAATTAATGTGTATGATAAATTTATGGATTGAGAACAAAAAATTTAATGGATTTAATGGATTAATCATTTTGTGTCTATTCACTTGTTGGGCTCTATGTTCCTCTTTTCTAATATACATCATACATGTAACAACTCTTTATCATTGATGTGGAACTAACATAGGAATACTATCCGCGTTCCTAAAAATCAAGTGGAACATAATTAAGCAACAGATGTGATTGGAATATCCTGATTAGGATTTTTTTTTTCCGAATAACAATTTCTTTATTTTCAAACATTTTTTTCCAAAGCAGGTTACAAACACAAAATGTAAGACATTTCAAGATACAGTGTTACATTTCAGGAAGTTCGATAGGGGCGTGGTCAGACCAAGAAATAACTCCCATTTCAGCTCCTGTCATGTTCCTCAACACGGGCATGTTGACAAAAAAGTAGTCTAATCTAGTATGCGTTGCGTGTACCGGAGAGAAAAAGGAGTAGCGCTTCTCCGAGGGATGTGACACTCGCCAAGAGTCCATAAGAGTATTGTCTCAGTACTCGACGAAAGCGCTTAGATTGAGCACTGATATTTTTAGGTGGAGCTTTGCCAGGTTGACCAAGGTGATCAAATGCCACTGAGTATGGTAAGTTGAAGTCCCCCCCCACCACCAGGTAAGTGTAGTCCCATTTTTTAAGTTTAGCGAGAGTTCGCTGAAGAAAGGAAATTTGATTACTATTGGGCACATACACATTACAAATAGTGGCAGGGATTCCATTCCAAGTTCCATTCAGTATCACATATCTACCCTGTTTATCCAGAAGGATATTGCTCGGCTTGAGTGAACATGAGTCCCTCAGGAGAATGACCACCCCCGCCTTCTTGTCCGGTGAAGACGCCGCATAAGCCCTAGAGTATTGGGAGAATAGGAACTTAAAAGTGTTGAGCGGGTTAAAGTGCGTCTCCTGTACGAACACTATGTCCGCTTTATCTACTTTTAATTCTTTATACAATAAATTTCTCTTAGTTTGCGAGTTAAGCCCCTTGACATTCAAAGAAAGGAGTTCATATGAATTCAGTGACGCCATTTATAAAGTAAGAGGGCTGGGGACTGATGTACCACTTTAAATGTGACCACTCTGTTCACCCCTGTATCATGTAAATAGAAAAGTATACCAGTAATATGGTTCGGGATTTCCATCTGGCCGTGTGAATCTCGATTCGAGTCAGGAGTTCGGTTCTGTCTTTCATCCCCCTAGGGGCCATGGACTGAGACTGGACTAAAACAGTTAGAAACATGCGAGTACAAATTCAACCATTAAGTAAACGAACATATTAAATGGCAAACGATGTAAATTAGGGTAATATAGTTCTCCACACTCAACTCGGAAAATAGTGCCAATATTCTCCTCAGTCTTTGGAGAAAGGTTTCCCGTAAGAACTACCCACGATAATAAGCTCTCCCAAAGGGAAGAACTGGATGGGGGGGTTAATACGCTGACGGGTCCAAAAGCAGACTTCGAGATCCGTCATGTTGTACCGCTATAGAAATGCAATATGAATACATTGAGTTAGCAGGCCTGGGATAGTGAGACAGCCAGAGTCTATATAAAAGAATCAAAGAACATCTGGCGGTCTCAGAACCTCCTTTCTTTTCTTTTCTTTTTTATTTTTTTGTAAGAATAATGCTTTAGGAAGTTTTCTAGAATGGAGTCAAACTAATCTGTTGACTTATCTGCAGGAGCATATATCGTACATATCACAACATATGATATATCATTAGCGTTGTCGTCTTGGGGTAGACCCCGGCGTTCCCTTAGTCTTGTGTAAGGGGGTCTCAAATGGGGCATCCATCCTCACAGCTTTCTTTCCAGGTGTGACTTTCTGCCATGCTGTCGGTTCAGGACCAGGTTTAGGCAGCGGGTCCCACCCAGTGAGTGTAGGGCATACAATGCGGAGGTCTGAGCAGAATGATGGCAAGTCTTCTGGGACCCTAAGGGTAGCACTTTTGCCATCCCTACGAGCTGTAAGGCTAAAGGGGAAGCCCCAACGATATGGTATGTCATTGTCTCTCAGGAGGGTCAACAACGGTTGTAAGCATCTTCTCTGTTGCAGCGTGACCCAAGATAGGTCAGGGTAAAGTTGTATGGGGGCTCCATCGAACTCCAGGGATCGCATGTTACGGGCCTTTTGTAAAATCTCTTCCTTCACTTTGAAAAGTGAATCCTGCAGATAACATCCCGTGGATTAGTCAGGGTGCCACCTACCTCCACTGCTGATGTTGTGCCCACTGAGCCGGGCGACAGGGAGCCAGATGAAGTGTCCCCCTGATGTAAATCCGGCGAGGAAGGTGAGGAAGGGAACTCCGTCCTGGCGGCCTTTTTTGCGTCCGGCGCCATCTTGCCACGAGTCTCGCCTCCCATCTGATCCGAGCGGGCAAAGTACCCCCTAATGTTCGAGGGGGTTTGGGATTTCCGGAAAGAAGCAGGGGGGTCTTTGCAGACTTCTTAGTCTTCTTCTCCCGCATGTTGGAGCTGAGAAAGGGCTGCTAAGCTCTGTTATTTAGCGGTCTTAGACGGAGCTCCGGGAAGACACGTCTTCTCACATCCCCTGGTAGCCACGCCCCCCCTGATTAGGATTTAAACCATCTGGTTGGAGTAAGAGCACACTACGCCCTTCTGACGAAGCCCCATAGGGGGAGAAACACGTTAAGATTGCAGCGTGGTGATTGCAAATCACCTCGGCTTTGTGGATGTCCCTCTTATCCGTTATGAGGTGAAGAGATTCCAATGTGATAACAGGAGCTACAATTTGGACACTCACTGACACTCTGACCCTATGTGATACTTTTTGGAGGCACTGAAAGAACCAACGGTATCAAGAGTACCAGCTAAGTATACGTATACTCACCGCTATTTGTAGGGCAGTACCTACAGCTTGGAATTTGCCTCCGATTACCTTTGCTGAACTCAAGCTTTGGATTGACATGGTCAGGGTTTTTTGATACTTATCTAGTTCATTGATATATTCCATTTCTATGGATACACCATGTGTATTGGAGATTGGTATTTCAAAGATATGTATACCATGAGTAGAAAGAATAGGTTACCAGCACTCAAAATGATTTCAAATAGAAAAGTCCTTTTTATTGGACATACGTGTCACAATAGTCAAACAGCCAACGTTTCGGGGCCACGCAGGGTCCCTTCCTCAGGGCACATCTTTTGCCCTGAGGAAGGGACCCTGCGTGGCCCCGAAACGTTGGCTGTTTGACTATTGTGACACGTATGTCCAATAAAAAGGACTTATCTATTTGAAATAATTTTGAGTGCTTGTAACCTATTCTTTCTACTTTGTGCATTACACGGTGCCATCCGTGGGAGTTACAGCAAGCACCTCATCTCTACTGGCCGGGACTGCTGAAAGATGTGCGGAGAGCACCCTCACCAATTACAACATGTATACCATGAGTTTATCAGTCAGTGTATGTGTGTCCTACACAGTTTGTACCTATGCATTGGCCTCTCCACCTTTATGTCCCAATAGCTCCTTCCATGCACTACAACATTGTCTCTTTCAATGTGAAGGGACTAAACTGTAACTGCAAGCGGGGTTTATTATCCAGATAACGTTTGGACTCAGATGTGGTGTTATTTCAGCAAACACACTTCTCTTCTCAGGGCACTTTTAATTTTTGACAATTGCATTTTCCAGTTTCGTATTAAACTAATTCTCCCTCGATAAAAAGGGCCCGGGTGGCAGTTTTAAAAAAAATGGGTGTCCCTTTATACCCTTGGTTCTCAGCTGGTGGGTCATGACCCAAAAGTGGGTCCCGACCTCATGTTCTGAGGTTCGCACCATGCCTTCCACTTTTCTACTTGAGAGGCTCCTTTGCGTCCCCCTAGTGCAGCACTGCCAGTTCTCATGCCAAGCAGCCATTAAAAATATGCTGCCCAGAGCCCAGTGTCATCTTGAGGTGGGGTGGGGTGGGGTGGGCTGGGGCTATGGCCGCGAGGGAGCTTTATCCATACGTGCATTGCTTACAGCTCCCTCATGTGTCCTATAGAGGTGCCTGGACTGGAGTGACATCCCATTCTGACTCCTGACCAGTGGCGTAACCAGAGTTCTGGGCGCCCGGGGGCAGACATTTTTTTTTCGCCCCCCCC